>NC_091130.1:3300000-3600000 GCF_040183065.1 Periplaneta americana | reverse complement strand
AACCATAGGCGATGTAAAATAGTTATTAATCAAGGAACTATAGAACAGATATCTTCTTTTAACTACTTAGGCTGCAATATATCTTATTTGGGTGAACAGGATATTAACAGTAAGCTGAGCAAATTCCAACAGATGTGTGGAACAATAAGAACTTTAAGAAATAAAACACAGCGCTCAACACAATTAAAATTTTACAAAACCCTAGCAGTTCCATTATTAACTTACGGCTCAGAAAACTGGTCATTAAACCGCGCACCAAAAAGAAAAATCCAAGTAAGTGAAATGAAGTTCCTACGAGGTGTTGCAGGTTATACTTTATTGGATCATCAAAGAAACGAAAATATCCGACAATTATTAAATATTTTTAATTTAGAAGAAAAGATTAAAAATCAGAAACAAAATTGGTACAAACACATTACAAGAATGACTAATGACAGATTACCAAAACAAATTATGGATTATACACCAACAGGATATAGAAATGTCGGAAGAACGAAAATAAGATGGACAGATGATTTAAGACTTGAAGACGGAACAGGCCAATAGGCCTAATCCCTGTAGCTGAAGAAGAAGAAGAAGATCATTAATGAATATTTATTATAAATATGTAAAAAATATACGAGAGCAGAAAGAATACTAAGAACCTACACCAGAGAGAACAGAACTGGCATAGCGCGGTGGAGATTGAGTATATATATTTCTGCTCACTCTATCGAACGCCTTTAGATAATCAACAAATACCACGCGTATTTCTAGACTCATTTCGCGTCTCTTTTATATTATTTGTTCAAAATGTTAAGCTTCTAAGCAGTCTCCTCATCTGGAAAAACTCAGTTTCAGAAGAAATCTCTGAAAGTGTGCAACTTACCTGGCAAGTATAATCAATAAGCAACAGGATTCTGTAACTTGTTTAAGGGTATATGTAAATGAACGACCACAAATATTATCAGAAAATGCAGGTTCTAAATTTCTAAAATGTTATAAGAAAATGAACTCACAACTGGACAAAAATTACAAGATACCACAACAAGATTTATTAGAACTTAAATATCTGATAAAAGTATAAAAAAGATTACAAATAATATTTTTCAAACCAGTTTTATCAGAGTATGAAAAATAAAAACAAAAGAAATTTTGCACTTATATAATTTGGTAACCATAACATTGTTATGGTCTCTCTGACATCTTTAATATTTTTCCTGCATGCAATGAACACTTATTTCTGAAAAGTAGACTACTCTCAGACATGTAGAGTTGTTTATTTTAATACATTTAATTTTTTATTTGCCCTATGTAAAAAAATATTAAAATTTACATAGGCCTACTCTTTGGGACCTAATTTCTCTGTTTTCAAAGAAATGGGCATTATTGTAGTGTACCATTTGCATAAATTCATGTTAAATCAGTGTGTAATTCTCTCTCTAATGGTTGCGGAGTTATGAAATATGTGTTAAAATTTTCAAATTTTGGAAAATTTAATTTAAAGTAAAAAGTGAATTCTTAAAAATATTATTAGTAACTCTTTTATACTTTTATCAGATATTTAAGTTCTAATAAGTCTTGTTGTAATACCTTATAATTTTTGTCAAATTGTGAGTTCATTTCTTTATAAAAATTTAGAAATTTAGAGCCTGCATTTTCTGATAATAATTGTGGTCGTTCACGTACATATACCCTTAATAGGGGAACACATCTTTACATAAAAACCCTTGGCCACGTGTTGGGCTTTTGTCGGAAAGGAGAGTTATTGCGTAACAACAGGCATCATAGTGTCCGTGGAGCTATCGCCTGTCTTCTTCGGAACAAGGGTTGGGAAGTTGATGAAGAGGTCCACTGTATTTCTGAAGACGACTCTCACAGAAGAGCAGATATAATAGCAATAAACAGGCAACAACAAAAGGCTATTATCATAGGTCCAACTATACGCAAGGAGAGAGATCTAAACCAAGCTCATCAGGTTGATCAGGAAAAGAGGATCATTTATGAACCTTGTATTCCCTACCTTAGTGCCAAGTATAACATCCCTCTCTTCAATTGGTCAGTGACAGGTTTATTTTTTGGTGCTCGGAGTTCTTTACCAAAATTTACATATCATTTTTTAAAACAATTATCAATATCATCTTTTGAAATTCAAAAAATCATCTCGCAAATTCTCAAAGATTCCCTGCAGATTATACAATTTCATTTATACCACTCAGAAGGCCTTAATTAAGGGTATGCTAATTTTAAATAAAATCTTTTTTTATCAGTATAATTTAGTCATCTTCTAAGATTTTATTTTACAATTGATAATCAATGGTGCTTAATTATTACACTTTATTTTTATAACACTATTCATATTTAATTAATTGTACAGTGAAACCTGTTCAAGACGGAAGTGACGTGGTCCTAATTTTTTTTTCCGTTGTGGACAGGTTTCCGTGTTATTCAGATGTGAAGTTAAAATGTAATATTTTATCATTTGTATAAATGAAAAACAAAATGGCACGCCGCAAATTATAGGAATTACAAAATATTCCGTTTAACACTACTGACATTAAATCAGCTTCCTGTCACTTATTTAATTGGTGAATGATCTTGATGAAAATCTCATTCCCTGTATACATTGTATCGTACCTCACTCATTAAACACTGTAAAGTTTATTAATTACACTAAATTTAATATCTAACACTATAATAGTGTACTGTATATCACAGCACATTATTTAATTGGACTAGGAGCCTAGAAGCCTTGAATTCTGGATTATCTAATTTCTTTGTCAGTTCAAGGGTTTGCTTTGCAGAATAGGTCCAGAAATTGGCATGTTCTTTGAAAGGGCAAGAAGAATCCACTCTCACAACAGTTCATTTATTTCTATCTAACCAGTTGTTTTCTGTTTTCTTTTATGTCACCATTATTGACCGCAAGCCACTCACTAATGATACGGCCTTTATTTTTTAAAGCGTTAAGTTACACCTGAGTTTTCGATTCCTAAATTTCAACATTATTTACCATACGCTTCGTTTCCCATTTTCCTCGATTACTTTTACTTCATCAATTAATGATAGTGCAACATTTTTACGCAACTTTTTTTTATCACGAAATCGCTAATACACTTGCGTTCTACCCAGCTACGACAGTATACAGGAGTGAAGCATTGAACATCTTTGAAGGGACTCGTCTGCCTAGTCAATAGGGTAATAACACACCCTCGCACCCTAAAAAATTTTACAAAGAAAATTTGTTTTATCTTAGTGACCTACGTATTTCGTACATTCCTGGAAAGTACATACTGTTTCAAAATATAGTTTATATTAACGTAGTGTGTCCAAAACATTATTTCCGTTTTGAACAGTAGCAGATAGTTTCCGTGTCCGCATTGGACAGTTTCCGTTTTATTCAGGAAAAATTACACATAATACATATGAATTTCGCCGGGACCAATAAATTGTTCCGAAATAGACAGGATTCCGGATTATTCAGGTTCCGATTTGAACAGGTTTCACTGTATTTGTTTGCTATTCATTTCCGGATCCTCGTGGTCATCCTTAATTAAGGCCGGATGAGTTTTTCTCTCTCTCTCTCTAGATGCATCGTGATTACTGTGCTCACAACCGACAATTCGAACCACGAGGCATTTCGTTCGCCTCACCGCATTAAACACGTGGAAGCCAGGTCGACCTTTACGTCGTGATGGAGCAAGCTTGCTCTGATATTTAGAAAGAATTCGTGCTCAGTGGCATATGTATGAATTACCTACGGAAATCATGAGCAAACAGAGACGATTTTGGCTACTAGGTGACCACCACAACGTTAGGAGATCGCTTGAGCAGAAACAGAAAGTTCATGCCGGACTAAATACATGAAGTTGATGTGCGTAGGTAAAACAATGATAAGGTAATTTCATGCAGCACAAAGTTGATGTGAGTCTAATTAAAACAATGATAAAGTAACACCATAGAGCACAAAGTTGATGTGTACCAAATAAAAACAAAGATAAGGGAACACCATGGAGCAGAAAGTTGATGTGTACCAAATAAAAACAAAGATAAGGTAACGCCACGCAGCACAAGGTCGATGTGAGCCAAATAAAAACAAAGATAAGGGAACACCATGGAGCAGAAAGTTGATGTGCAAGAAATAAAAAAAAAAAACAAAGATAAGTTATCGTGATATGCTTCTAATTAAAACAAAGATAAGGTAACGCCATGCAGCACAAGGTCGATGTGAGCCAAATAAAAACAAAGATAAGGGAACACCATGGAGCAGAAAGTTGATGTGCAAGAAATAAAAAAAAAACCAAAGATAAGTTATCGTGATATGCTTCTAATTAAAACAAAGATAAGGTAACGCCACGCAGCACAAGGTCGATGTGAGCCAAATAAAAACAAAGATAAGGGAACACCATGGAGCAGAAAGTTGATGTGCAAGAAATAAAAAAAACAAAGATAAGTTATTGTGATATGCTTCTAATTAAAACAAAGATAAGGTAACGCCATGCAGCACAAGGTCGATGTGAGCCAAATAAAAACAAAGATAAGGGAACACCATGGAGCAGAAAGTTGATGTGCAAGAAATAAAAAAAAACAAAGATAAGTTATTGTGATATGCTTCTAATTAAAACAAAGATAAGGTAACGCCATGCAGCACAAGGTCGATGTGAGCCAAATAAAAACAAAGATAAGGGAACACCATGGAGCAGAAAGTTGATGTGCAAGAAATAAAAAAAAACAAAGATAAGTTATCGTGATATGCTTCTAATTAAAACAAAGATAAGGTAAGTCGTGGAGCACAAAGTTGATGTATGCCAAACAAAAACAATGACAAACTAACGCCATGGAAAACAAAGTTGATGTGCGCTAAATAAAAACAATGATAAGTTATCGTGATATGAGCCTAATAAAAACAAAGCTAAAGTAAAGTCATGGAGCACAAAGTTTATGTGCGCCAAATAAAAACAATGATAAGTTATCGTGATGTGCGCCTAATAAAAACAAAGCTAAAGTAAAGTCATGGAGCACAAAGTTTATGTGCGCCAAATAAAAACAATGATAAGTTATCGTGATGTGCGCCTAATAAAAACAAAGCTAAAGTAAAGTCATGGAGCACAAAGTTTATGTGCGCCAAATAAAAACAATGATAAGTTATCGTGATGTGCGCCTAATAAAAACAAAGCTAAAGTAAAGTCATGGAGCACAAAGTTTATGTGCGCCAAATAAAAACAATGATAAGTTATCGTGATGTGCGCCTAATAAAAACAAAGCTAAAGTAAAGTCATGGAGCACAAAGTTTATGTGCGCCAAATAAAAACAATGATAAGTTATCGTGATGTGCGCCTAATAAAAACAAAGCTAAAGTAAAGTCATGGAGCACAAAGTTTATGTGCGCCAAATAAAAACAATGATAAGTTATCGTGATGTGCGCCTAATAAAACAGAGATAAGGTAAAGTCATGGAGCACAAAGTTGATGTGCGCCAAATAAAAAAACACAAAGATAAGTTATCGTGATATGCTCCCAATAAAACAGAGATAAGGTAAGTCGTGGAGCACAAAGTTGATGTGTGCCAATCAAAAACAATGACAAACTAACGCCATGGAAAACAAAGTTGATGTGCGGCAAATAAAAACAATGATAAGTTATCGTGATACGCGCCTAATAAAAACAAAGATAAGGTAAAGTCTTGGAGCACAAAGTTGATGTGCGCCAAATAAAAATGACAAACTAATACCATGGACCACAAAGTTGATGTGCGCCTAGTAAAAACAGCATGGTAAGTCACGTCATAGAGTACAAAGTTGGTGTGCGCCTGACAAAAATCATCGTGATAAATAAGTCTAAACGAGCAAGCGCTACGAGGAGCACAAACCTAAATGTGCACTACGCACGAAGAAGGTTTTTTTTGTCATTTCCGAGCGAAGCGCCAGTAACATCCTGTGACGGATTTTAATAAGTGACATTTCATGATGTAAATTGTTGGGAGTTGTGATGAAATGCAAATCTCACATTTTGGAGCACGGAGAATTGAAATACTCAGAGAAAACTTGCACTAAATTCCAAAAATGTTATGGAGTCTGTCAGGAATCGAATTTGGGCACTCTGATCGCAAGATATATGCATGCACAAGCTGCAATCAGTTCACCTCTCGAATGCTCTGTGACCTTTGCATTTATTACAGAAACGGCAATTTAAAGGCAGAATCACGATTCCCTGCACATCACACTCAATTATCCAACCGAAATCTAGCAAGACTGAGAATCGTGTGCTCAATAAACAAGGAAAAGCGATTCACATGCCGACATTCCATTATTTCACGTAACAATTCGCTTCGATATTGTTTTTATCTATTACAACATGTAAAAACTCAAATATGTTCGTTTCGATATTATTTCTATTATATCAGTTAGTGCTTAATTGCAATTGTTTCAAATACTTCTTGGTTTATAATTGATATAAAAAGAAAATATTCATTTAAAAATGTTCAACTTTACCTCACTGAACAACTACTCAAACAGTATTTCGTCGTGAAAGAGTAGCTGTCTATTTACATATGTTTGAAGGTTTTCATTGCGCGGTTTGTGTATGTTCCCGCGATCCATCAGTTTTATCTAATTTTTATAATCGCACGTTTTATCGCATCAGCTTTATTTCAACATTGCCTCAAACTGAACGAAATTGTGTAATTTTTTTAACAATATTTCAATGCAGAAGGCTGTATAATCCTGTAGGGAACAAATATGTGGGACATCAGAATTTTATATATCCGCCATTTTGAAAGAAGTGAAAGTACTGTTGCGTATTGAATATTTAAGAATTGGAGACAACAGTTTTAATCTACTTGTCTCGAAGATTTTTAATAAGACTCTAATTTTTTCACCAGTAGTATGTCAATAATTTAACAGTTTTAAGCAAATCTAATTTTTATTTTCAAATTTCTTCCCTTTGTGATAAATAAATATTTGCTAGGTTGAGTCCGTTCGATACCGGGAAAATCTGGAAATAAGACAAATGCAAGGAGATGGACACTGCCAACTTCCGAGTTATTATTTACGTCTGATCAAAATCATTTATACAGTATTTGCATGAGATTGCAAAATAATAATAATAATAATAATAATAATAATAATTATTATTATTATTATTATTATTATTATTATTATTATTATTATTATTATTATTTAGAAAAGGAAGATCATGTGTAGATCCATTATTTAGTATGAAACTATTGTTAGAAAAAAGAAAAGAATTTAATTTGGAAAACCATATAGCTTTTATTGATTTTGTGAAGGCTTTTGATAAAGTCCGAAGAGACCTTTTATTCGACATATTACAAGAAAAAAATATTCCAAATTTGCTATTGCAAAATATAATAGAAATCTACACAGACAGCAAAATAAGTGTCAAAATAAATAACTGTATATCCGAAAGAAAATTAGTTAATAATGGAGTTCGACAAGGTTGTCCACTATCACCAACTTTATTTAATATTTATATAAATGAAATTATTTTAAAATGGAACCAAATCTACACATCAGGAATCAAAATAACCAGTGTTCTAACATTAAATACCTTACTCTATGCCGATGATCAAGTCATAATTTCCAATTCAGAGGATAATTTACAAAGAGGATTGTATACATTAAATAAAATATTAAAAGATTTTGGGATGGAAATTTCAGCACAAAAATCAAAAGTAATGGCATTTTTAGGACAAGACCCAGTCAGAAGTAAGATAATACACAATAACCAATGCCTCGAACAAGTGCAAAATTTCAATTATCTGGGTTGTGAAATATCTTATCAAAATGAAAAAGACGTGAACAAGAAAATTACCAAATTTACACAAATTCTAGGAATAATAAACAATGCATTAAAAGCTAAATTAGTACAAAAATCTACAAGAATAAAAATATATAATACACTAGCATTACCCTTCCTTTTATACGGAAGCGAGATTTGGACATTAAAGAAAAAAGACATGAACAGAATCAAAGCAACGGAAATGAAATTTTTGAGGAGGACAGCAGGATATACTCTTTTAGACCGAAAAAGGAATGAAGAAATTTTAGAACAATTAGAAGTAGAGTGAGTAGAAGAAAAAATCAGCAGATACAAATTCAATTGGCTAGATCATGTAAGAAGAATGGAAAATTCAAGAATCCCAAAAATTATGATGCAGTATAAACCTAGAGGACATCGTCCACCAGGAAGACCTTTAAGAAGACTGCTAGATGGGGCCGAAACAGGTCTACAGAGGCCTAATTCGTGAAGGATGATGATGATGATTATTATTATTATTATTATAGACGAAATATTGTAAGAATGTCTTAAAAACTAAGGGTGCTATTCATAGACATTTCGCAGCACGCGCTAAAAGCGTATTAAGCTAGCCCCGGCTATCCACTGGTTACTAGTACAGAATTCAAATCATATCCTATCGCTGACACTGGTTAATGAATACGAAAAACGCTGATCATCCACCGGAAGCCCGCGCTAAAAAGTCTATGAATACGTCCGTAAGGGAATAAAGGAATTCTTGGATATTGAATTTCTAATGTACTTCTCAGGAAATTAAATTCTTTTTCAGCCATGCATCTGGAAAATATTTCAGTCACTTTCTTTATCGCCATAATGCATCGTGACGCTATTTAAAGGATTTAGAACACCAGGCGCGTCCAGAAAGTATGTTTCTCTGGGGCCTTTACAGAAAGAAAACACAATTTCACGGACAGATTTATTGGAACAGATACAGCAATTGCTTAGCTATTTTTAAACATATTCCCTACCAGAATTGAGACGTTTCTCATATCACGGGATCAACAGAGAGATGCAGACGGCTATCACACACTGGTTCATATCCCAGGCGGCAGAATTCTACGACACGGTATGACAAATATTCCAATTCCGGTACGGAATATGTTGAAAAATATCTAAACAATTGCTGCATTTGTTACAAAAATCTTTCCATAATATTGTTTTTTCTTTCTTTAAACGGCCACAGGGAAACTTACTTTCTGGACAGCCCTCGTATTTTACACTTCTACGAAATGATTTTGTGCTCTTTTAAACATTAAGAAAATATTTCTTAGCATGGCGATTACGCAATATCACGGCCAACTGTATCGTTAAGAAACTGTGAAAACATCTGAACATCAAGTGCGACAATACACTAAACAAACGCGCATCAGATGCGACAAGACTGCAGTTGGCTTTGGTTTGTTAAAACTCAATAAATTCTTACACTCCTATTGGTAGATGGATACATGAGCAATAATAATTTACAGGATTTCCTTCGCTGCAACATTTCAGTGTGGATGTTGTGTGTCGCACACGGTTTAACGTGACCTCAATGCAGAGGTCGTGACCATCCGTCGTGTTCTACAATTTTCGCGTATCCGTGTGTATAAAAAGTCTGTAACCTAGCTTTGGTTAGAAGTGTAATGTGTATTGCCAGACCGAAATGCCACGTCTAAGAAATGCAACATACGTGGTGTTTGATAATTTTGTACATCCGACCCAGCTAAGACGATTGGTGTGGGAAGGGATGAGCGGGCATTGATGTGCCATTGCTATAAACAGGCGTTTCTTTTTCGTATATTGATTTATTTAGTTTCTGCTCTTAATTACTGTTTGTAATGAAATAGTTTTTTCATGAAATTTTCTTTCTGGTCTGTAGGTACACACCCAATTCGACATATTTGTGAACTATCACAGTTTCTCGCCCACGATATCGCGACAAACTTATTTGCTTTTATTAAAAATTAAATGCCGAACTTCGATTATTGTGACGTTTTGTTAAGTGACCTAAGTTCTGAACTGTCAGTCAAGTTACAGCGAGCTCAGAATATGTGCGTCAGATACGTGTGCGACATCCGACGATATGATCACATATCACCGTCCTTCGCAAGTCTTTCGTGGCTCCGACTTAAAGAACGCAGAACTTTACACTCTTTGTCTTTACTCCTTCGAATTCTGCACACCTTAACACCAAATTACCTTTCGTCTCGTTTCTCTTATCTATACTCTAACCACGACGTAAATACCGGATCACTTATCTGTGGCACGTTAAGTATACCTCTTCATAGAACATCTTGTTATTCATCATCTTTTACAGTATCCACCTCGCGTCAATGGAATTCCTTGTCACAAAGTATTAGGGGCTGCAAGACAACAAACACCTTTAAGAATAGCTTAAAAGATAACCTTATTAGCATTTCACTCCAATCATACTGATTTAAACTATTGCTGACTACATTGTTCCTTTTTTCTTTAGACATCATCGTGATTGTGCTGTATTTTCAATATTGTCTCATAATAATCTCTTTCTATTATCTAATATTATTTGAAATATATTAACATTCTATGTATTTTAGTTTAATTCTGCTACACAGTTTATTTCAGTGTTTAATTAATAGTTCATGGTATTTTGTTGTTTAATTTGTAAATAACTCTTCTATACACGTAACTCTAATCTAAATCAAATTGTTGAATTCTTTGTAAGTTCATGCATATGTATATACTCTTTTTGCTGGTTGAGTGGAAGAGAAGGCCTTACGGCCTTAACTCTGCCAGCTAAAATAAATCATTATTATTATTATTATTATTATTATTATTATTATTATTATTATTATTAAAACTAGCTGGAAACACTCGGCATTGTCCGGGTTTTCATTTTTGCTTTTATTTTTAATTAAACTGGTTGCTTGACTTGTCGGAAATCTCGGAAACTGAACTATAGACAATCTCGTTCATAAAGATGATTCTTTACATAGCGTCACTTACATGCATTAATTAATACCTACCAGGGTTAACTCAATTTAAAACAGCTGTAGATCAGACACCGAGAAGAAAACTTTGCATCATGAGCCTTGCGTCTAATTGTTTTTAAATGTAATTATATATTTTTTTATTTCTTTTATTTATTTAATCTGGCGTAGTTAAGACCACTAGACCATCTCTTCTACATCACCAGAAATAAAATAAAATAATAGAAAAAATCGAACTATAAACCAAGTAAAACCAACTAAAATATATACAGGCTACAGTCACACGAACTTTAAATGAGTTAGCATTGTCTTGAAGTTCAGCAAAACAAAAACACACTCCTTAAATTTCAAGTGGCTTATCCTATTCGTGGACGTTAGAGTATTAAAAATCATTACAACCTTTCACCATCTCTTTTTCTCCCCACCGCAAATGTGACGTTACACAGAGGCAGAGATAAAATGATATAATAATAACAACCAGTGCTTTTCTTCTGGAGAAACATGTGATGGGACTCTGCGTAGAATATTTTACAGCGGACGGGGAGATTATTTCTGTTCTCTGCACTGGAATTTTGTCGTTGTTAACCTCATTTTCGTCAAACTAAGACTTTCGAGGTCTAAGCGAAAATCAAAAATAATATTAAAAACATTGTCATTCACACATATTTCGGTTCCATGATTAAAAATGTAACAAAAAGGTGCCAGAATACCGTTCCAGAACGATCCTTCAGAAAAGAGCACTGCTAACAGTTTCTATGTAGTGTCGGACATCCAGTGTTGTCAATAGGTCGAAAATTCTTAAAAAAAAAACACACAAGCAGCAACTTGAGTGGCATTATTAAAAAACAAGGGTATGTATTAAAAAATTTCAATCTGTTTATGCTGTATGTCCAATAAAAGATTTTTCTTATCTTTTTGGAAACTCACCTATTTAAATTAATGTGAAGTCTGCGTTTCGTGGGTTGCACAAAGTTTCTCTATACGTGGCCTTATGGTTGACAGGCCAACACGTAAATCATTTTCAAGATGCAGCAGTCTGTTACTTTGTTTAGAGTTCACTATTTTCAGGGTAGAAAATGCTGACTCATAAGTACGACGTTGAAAACGGCAGTTCTAAATGTCTTTTTAGTTTATTCGGCACCATCGACTGATTTGACAAAACATTTCCGCATATAAGACACTCGGGATTTTGTTTATATTCATCACCACGCCATCTAAAACCATATCGCAAGTATTCATCACTATATTTACGAAACGCGGTGCGTTTTTGCAAACCTGAAGGTAAGTTTCTCTCACATTATTTGAATCAGCACTGCTGTCATCTAACCCAGAACTTAATTCAGACTGTGTTCTTTGAATTAAAAATTTGTCCATAAAAATGTAAATACAGCACTTTTGATAAAATAGTCGCACTATCACCCGCTCACACGTATGTACTGAAACTGACCAATATGTTCTGACGATTCCAAACTCTGTTTATTACTAATTGGGAAGAGTAAACGAATTACTAAGCATTGTTGCAGATCTTTCACTTTCATTCGAATTATTGCCAGGCAGAAAAATTAAGCTGAGCATTGTTGCAGGTGTTCACTTTTCATTGGTAAAGTCTGTCTTAAAATAAAATGTACCTTATCAAAGACATCGCTGTAAATAAAAAAAAATACGTTGTAAAGAAACTTCCCGGATGGCATAAAATTTATTTTTCATTTAAAAAATTTCGCGACACACTCCATGGGGCTGCGCAAGACACCAATAACGGATGGGCCCTGGACATTTGCCAGTCCAATCATCGTGTAGATTAGCCTTGGCGAAAATGCGACTCACGAGCACATTGTGGCTCGCAATGATAGCTGTGCATTTCCTTTGCTTCCTACCTTCCCCAACCCCCACCCTCTCACTCACTGGAGTCAAACTCCGTTCCATTTGTATTTGTCTCTGACCTGCGAGTGGCGTATCGTCCAATGTCTCTCTCGAAACCATGCACCTCTACAAAAACAAAAGTTTCAAGTAGGATGGGAGGACGCATTTTTTGCTGACAATATGATGAGAATATTAAATGTATGATTTGTTCACAAGTATTATGAGGAAAGCGGTTGTATAACATAAAACGGCATTATGCTACATGTTACTGATGAAACATTAAAAGGTTAAGTATTATTATTATTATTATTATTATTAATTTTATTATTATTATTATTATTATTATTATTATTATCTGTGTACGTCGATCCTTTATCAGCAGATGTACGAATAATGCGGTTAGATCTTCAATTTAAACGCACAGGTTTACAATGTGATGTTAAATGAAAGCTAGATGTAAGGACTTGAGAAATGTTGAACTTTCAAATCTTTGCCAAAAAATAAATATCCGAAGCTTCGTTCTTTCGCTTGCTCTGCTGAAGCTATGTTCGGTACAACTTACATTTGTGAAAAATTATTTTCAACAATGAAAATAGTAAAAACCAAATTTAGATCACGACTGACAGACAAATACCTTCGTGATCAACTACGACTGGCAGTAAGTGACGTAATTCCTGATTTTGAAACTCTGTCACAGAGACATTCTGAAGACAGTTAATTTTGGGTTGTGGCAATGTGTCCTATGTTTTCTTATTCATTTTTTCTTCCTTACCCGTACTAAACATTAGTTTGTAATGTTATACTGTATAAAATTATATTTAAGTGCTTGACGTAAGGAAAATGTTAATCCGTTAATAAGTCAGACAGTTGCTTCACTTCCCTTTCGGGTGTCCGCCTCCCTCCACAGTTGCTATGCACGTTGCAGGTTACACAGTGGCTCGGCACATCATACTTTTTCGCCACGGCTGGACTGTCGATACGTTCGTGTCCCTGACATATCACTGGACATTTTTCATGCAATATGAACCTTTCTGAACAGTGAACTTGAATCCAACGTTGGTGCGAGAAGATATAAAACGCTAAATTTTGTTTCTTGATCGCTGAAAACCAGGGCGTTTACATCCCCGAGAATTATTTTTGTGACGCCTGGACTGAAATCTCGATTCCGGCACGTATGGCAACCGTACTGAACCCTGGGTTGCGTGCAGTTTTTGTCTTCTGCCATTCGTACTGCATACCCTGCCCCTCGCCAGCCCTGTTGAGGTAATTAGCCCGATATTTACAGCAGAGTGCGGGTTGCTTTGTCCGCCTCACAATGTGGCGGCATTTAAGACACAATGCAATTATCTATCTTGTTGTTCAATTGTCTTACTGCGCCGCCATCTTCAAAAACAACAATAGGGCGCGAACAATGCACACGTCAAGCATCAGGTTGCACGGCGTGATTGTTAGTTTACGTCTGTCAGATGGGATGAAACAATTGCCTGTCCAGAGTTTTATGAATCACACCGTATTTAGTGTTTACCTCTTTTTGAAATGTTGGTAAAATGCCCCGTCAGTGAACACTGTATAGATATCTTACTTTTATTATGGTTGGATTGTATTTCACTGTTAAGGGGACAAAATATTGAATTACTAACTTCCATATTTTTAAAAGTTACATTCAGAAAATGTTTATTATTGGTGTATTTTGTTAATAATAACATATGTACAAAATTTCATCCCTCTATAATTAGCGATTTGTGTTTTATTAATAACTTAATAAAATATTGTATCGCTTTATATAAAAAGTCCCTAGCGCCACAATTTACATTATTTTTAACTAATATTCACTTGTATACGTGGGAACAAAACTTAATAGGCTTTGCTGTAAAATGAATTAGTACATAACTTATTATTATTATTATTATTATTATTATTTTTTTTTTTTTTTTTTTTTTTTTTCTGTCAGATGCGTTTCCAATTCACTGCGGGCTAAAGCAAGGAGATGCACTATCACCTTTACTTTTTAACTTTGCTCTAGAGTATGCCATTAGGAAAGTCCAGGATAACAGAGAGGGTTTGGAATTGAACGGGTTACATCAGCTGCTTGTCTATGCGGATGACGTGAATGTGTTAGGAGAAAATCCACAAACGATTAGCGAAAATACGAGAATTTTACTCAAAGCAAGTAAAAAGATAGGTTTGGAAGTAAATCCAGAAAAGACTAAGTATATGATTATGTCTCGTGACCAGAATATTGTACGAAATGGAAATATAAAAATTGGAAGAGGTGGAAAAATTCAAATACCTGGGAGCAACAGAAACAAATATAGCCTAAATGATACTCAGAAGGAAATTAAACACAGAATATGGGAAATGCGTGTTATTATTCGGTTGAGAAGCTTTTGTCATCCAGCCTGCTGTCAAAAAATCTGAAAGTTAGAATTTATAAAACAGTTATATTACCGGTTGTCCTGTATGGTTGTGAAACTTGGACTCTCACTTTGAGAGAGGAACATAGGTTAAGGGTGTTTGAGAATAAGGTGCTTAGGAAAATATTTGGGGCTAAGAAGGATGAAGTTACAGGAGAATGGAGAAAGTTACACAACACAGAACTGCACGCATTGTATTCCTCACCTGACATAATTAGGAACATTAAATCCAGTCGTTTGAGATGGGCAGGATATGTAGCACGTATGGGCGAATCCAGAAATGCATTTAGAGTGTTAGTTGGGAGGCCGGAGGGAAAAAGACCTTTGGGGAGGCCGAGACTTAGATGGGAGGATAATATTAAAATGGATTTGAGGGAGGTGGAATATGCTGGTAGAGACTGGATTAATATTGCTCAGGATAGGGACCAATGGCGGGCTTATGTGAGGGCGGCAATGAACCTCCGGGTTCCTTAAAAGCCAGTAAGTAAGTAAGTATTATTATTATTACAGTAGTATTTGTGGACCTGGAAAAGTCTATTGACAGAGTGGATTGGAATAAACTTATGGAGATTCTGAAGAAAACAGTGTGGATTGGAAAGATAGAAGGCTATTCAGTAACCTTTATATGAAACGGGTCAACGGCAGCATAGGATAAGAAATGTCGAAGGAAAGTGGAATAGGGAGAGATGTACGACAAGGATTAGCGTCCTGCATTACAGGCGCCATGTTCGGTTGAATTTTGTCGGGTACGGCGAAGTTCGATATTCGCCGATGTTCGCTCTCCAGGAGAAGGTCTGTAGTGTTCCATCTTGTTACAAAAATATTCGCTGTCCTCCACTCGTGTTTTAATCGCTTAAAAATTTTAGCATATAACTTGCGATTAGTTTTTTATAGGGAAAGAGACGAAGTTCATATTCAAACATTGCAGAACACTTTGAAGGATACCCTTTCTCACCTACAATGTTCAACATCTATTGGAAAATTTAGTGAAGAATTGTTTATAGAACATGGTAGGGGTGAAAGTAGAATAAGAACAATAAAGTGCATAAGATGTTCTGATGATATGGCGTTGTTAGCAGAAGAGGAGACGATACTAAGGGGTATGCTACTGGAGCTAAATGACAGCTGTGAGCAGTATGGGATGAAGATAAATGCAAACAAGATGAAGACAATGGTTATCGGAAGAATACTAAAGTAAGTAAACGTGTAAATTCTAAATGAGGCAGTAGAGCAAGTGGACAGCTTCAAATACTTGGGGTGTACTATAAGCAGTAACATGAGCTGCTGCCAGGAAGTCAAAAGGAGGATAGCAATGGCAAAGGAAGCTTTTAATAGAAAAAGGAGCATCTTCTGCGGTCCTCTTGAAAAAGAACTAAGGAAGAGGCTAGTGAAGTGCTTTATGTGGAGTGTGGCATTGTATAGGGCAGAAACATGGACATTACGACGAAGTGAAGAGAAGCGACTAAAAGTATATGAAATGTGGATATGGAGAAGAATGGAGCGTGTGAAATGGACAGACAGAATAAGAAATGAAGCTGTGTTGGAAAGAGTGGGTGAAGAAAGAATGATCCTGAAACTGATCAGGAAGAGGAAAACAAAATTGGCTGGGTCACTGGCTGAGAAGAAACTGCCTACCGAAGGATGTACTGTAAGAAATGGTGAACTGAAGAAGAGTTCGAGGTATAAGAAGGTATGAGGAGATAATAACATTAAGATACATGGATCATATGTGGAGACGAAGAAGAAGGAGGAAATAGGAATGATTGTAGAATGCTGGGTTTGTAGTGAAAGACATGCCCATGAGCAGAAAAGAATGAAGGAATGACTGTTTTTTCACGTTATAAATTATTTATTGCTATTAATATATTCGCGAAATAATCTTACAAGAGTTCTGGTCTTGTGGATAGTCCACTAAAGGAAAGCACGTAGTTCGAAATAAAATGTTATAATCTCAAATTCAGATATTGCCTCATAAGTAATGTCCAATTTTTAGCAAAATTTTAGTTGCTGTATTTTGTGGGAAGAAATTAATGTAACTTTTAAAGTAAAGGCCATTAGAATCTATGACCTTGAGGCATATTCAAAGTTTTCATGGACGTTTTTGTGGTTTTGAAACCAACATTTCAATAGATGGTTTGGTCTCTACACAAAACACAGAATCCTCAAACAGTACTGGATAACAGAACGAGTCCGTCGCTGATATTACTACATAAACTCTAAGCTAAGGGATGGAGCAAGAAGGAGTATATTGTTTACGCTGGTCTGGGTTCAGCCCTCGCCAGACACAAGCAGACTGTCAATGCAGTCCTTAAAAGTAACGTCGAAGGAAGGATTTTAATGCCTGAAGAAGAAATGATAACTATGTTTGAATTTTTAAAATTCCTTTTACGTAACTAGACTCCTTTTTTGCATTTACGTTCTTAAGTGAACATTACCTCTAAGCATGCTTCAGCAACTTCAAAACTGGCCCCACAATCAGAGTCTCCAATGCTAAACATCTCAGTAGCAACACGCTGAGAGAACCCAAAACGTTGCTAGGACGTTACGAGATACAAAATGCAATAGCAGCGTGACCGGATGACGTCACATCGCCTGGCGCAGACGCACATCGCTGTTTTTTACGAGGGCCAGGTGGCGCCCCCCGGCGTTCATTTGCTAATACTCGGCTCCGACGCCCCCTGGCACAAGCGCCAAGGATATCGCTCTCCTTTCGGAAACTTCGCCCCCAGCCACGTCCCCTATACGCCAACACACGAAGGGCTCCTTCAAACGAGTACATCTCCAACCAGAGCACCGAGATCGTCTTCTCCTGTACTGGTTTACAGTTTCTAAACCGATGAAATTGCAGGTAGATGAGAATGCGGTGTAGGGATTATTGGTATTATGGCCTCCTAGACATTTAAGTTAAACACGACCGTCCTATTGGCTGCCTCCCTTTGTATACAGGACGCCAACCATATGCCTCTACTTACTTACTGGCTTTTAAGGAACCCGAAGGTTCATTGCCGCCCTCACATAAGCCCGCCTTCGGTCCCTATCCTGAGCAAGATTAATCCAGTCTCTATCATCATATCCCACCTCCCTCAAATCCATTTTAATATTATCTTCCCATCTACATCTCGGCCTCCCCAAAGGTCTTTTTCCCTCCGGTCTCCCAACTAACACTCTATATGCATTTCTGGATTCGCCCATACGTGCTACATGCCCTGCCCATCTCAAACGTCTGGATTTAATATTCCTAATTATGTCAGGTGAAGAATACAATACGTGCAGTTCTGCGTTGTGTAACTTTCTCCATTCTCCTGTAACTTCATCCCTCTCAGCCCCAAATATTTTCCTAAGCACCTTATTCTCAAACACCCTTAACCTATGTTCCTCTCTCAAAGTGAGAGTCCAAGTTTCACAACCATTAAGAAGAACCGGTAATATAACTGTTTTATAAATTCTAACTTTCAGATTTTTTGACAGCAGACTGGATGATAAAAGCTTCTCAACCGAATAATAACAGGCATTTCCCATATTCATTCTGTGTTTAATTTCCTCCCGAGTATCATTTATATTTGTTACTGTTGCTCCCAGGTATTTCAAATTTTCCACCTCTTCAAAAGATAAATTTCCAATTTTTATATTTCCATTTCGTACAATATTCTCGTCACGAGATATAATCATATACTTTGTGTACTTACAATGTAGTGAAAAATAATATTGACTGGCTTGTATTCATGAGAAAACGCCATTGGTGAAATTATACACAAGTGGATAGGACTAAACTGATAGAGATCCAAAAGAAAGTAGGTGTGGATTGGAAAGAGAGGAGGCTTTTATATGAAACGAGTCAAATTCAGGATAGGAGAAGAAATGTCAGAAGGAAGTGAAATAGGCAGAGGAGTACGACAAGGATGGCATTTATCATCTACCCTGTTCACCTTCTACTGGGAGGATTTAGTAAAGAACAATTTTCAGAACATGGGAGGAGTGATAGTAGCAGGACGAAGAATAAAGTGTATAAGATTAGCTGATGATATGGCAGAAGAGGAGATGATACTAAGGGATATGCTACTGGAGCTAAATGACAGCTGTGAGCAGTAAGGGATGAAGATAAATGCCAACAAGACAAAGACCATGGTCATAGGAAGAAAAAATAAGTAAGTACAGTAAGTATTATTATTATTATTATTATTATTATTATTATTATTATTATTATTGTACTATTTGTGGACCTGGGAATATCTATTGACAGAGTGGATTGGAATAAACTTATGGAGATTCTGAAGAAAACAGTGTGGATTGGAAAGATAGAAGGCTATTCAGTAACCTTGATATGAAACGGGTCAAAGTCAGGATAGGATAAAAATGTCCAAGGGAAGTGGAATAGGGAGAGAAGTACGACAAGAATTAGCGTCCTGCATTACAGGCGCTATGTTCGGTTGAATTTTGTCGAGTACGGCGAAGTTCGATATTCGCCGATGTTCGTTCTCCTGGAGAAGGCCTGTAGTGTTCGTTCCATGTTGTTAAAAATATTCGCTGTCCTCCACTCGTGTTTTAACCGCTTAAGAATTTTAGCATAGAACTTGCGATTAGTTTTTTTTTATATAGGGAAAGAGACGAAGTCCATGTTCAAACATTTCAGAACACTTTGAAGGATACCCTTTCTCACCTACAATGTTCAACATCTATTGGAAAATTTAGTGAAGAATTGTTTATAGAACATGGTAGGGGTGATAGTAGGAGGAAGAAGAATAAAGTGTATAAGATTTGCTGATGATATGGCGTTGTTAGCAGAAGAGGAGACGATACTAAGGGGTATGCTACTGGAGCTAAATGACAGCTGTGAGCAGTATGGGATGATGATAAATGCAAACAAGACGAAGACCATGGTCATAGGAAGAAAAATAAAGAACGTGAACGTCCGAATTCTAAATGAGGCAGTAGAGCAAGTGGACGGCTTCAAATACTTGGGGTGTACTATAAGCAGTAACATGAGCTGCTGCCAGAAAGTCAAAAGGAGGATAGCAATGGCAAAGGAAGCTTTTCATAGAAAAGGAGCATCTTCTGCGGACCTCTGGAGAAAGAACTATGGAAGAGACTAATTAAGTGCTTTGTGTGGAGTGTAGCATTGTATGAGGCAGAAACATGGACATTACGACGAAGTGAAGAAAGCTAATAGAAGCATTTGAAATGTGGATATGAAGAAGAATGGAACATGTGAAATGCACAGACACAATAAGAAATGAAGCTGTGTTGGAAAGAGTGGGTGAAGAAAGAATGATACTGAAACTGATCAGGAAGAGGAAAAGAAACTGGTTGCGTCACTGGCTGAGAAGAAACTGCCTTCTGAAGTATGCACTAGAAGAAATGGTGAACGGGAGAAAAGTTCGGGGCAGAAGAAGATATTAAGGTGATAGACGACATTAAGGTATATGGATCATATGCAGAGACTAAGAGGAAGGCAGAAAATAGGAAAGGCTGGAGAATGCTGGGTTTGCAGTGAAAGACCTGTCCTTGCGCAGAACACTATGAATGAATTAATGAACATCAGAATGTGTAATATCGACTGTACACATCATTTCTGATATACATACTAATCGTTATATATAGTCGTTTCCGATCATGCCAGTTTGTAACAACAACAGACTGTCTTGGCGGTTTTCTCTCTCTCTCTCTCTCTTGTACGGAGGAGGGACTCGAAGGCTTATACTACAGGCTGAGGTTTATTGTACTTACTACTCCTATTCTTTAAATGATTGGGTAGCCGAACGGCCGCGCTCTTGTACAAGTACAGCACGCCGTTCTATGAACTTAACCCGGGTTATGATATGGATGATGATGATGATGATGATGATGATGATGATGATGATAATGATGATGATGATATGTGAATTAAAGATGGTGAAAAGAGTCCGAGGTCCAACACTGAAAGTTACCCAGCAATTCTGCTTCAATTGGTTGAGGGAAAATCCCGGAAAAAACCCCAACCAGATAACTTTTTCTCTACCAGGATTTGAACCCAAGTCCACTCATGGCACGGTCAGACGAGCTAACCTTTACTTCACAGCGGTGGACTCTGCCTGGACGTTACTCTTTGTATTCATTCGCTTACATAGTAAGTAATAAATATAAAGGTACCTTTTCTTTTACGTAGGCCTAATATTGTATGCATGAGTCAGAATATAGCTACAGTCTTACTAATAAACCGTGCATAGTTTTTATACGAGACTTATGCAGAGCTGAGACAGAAAACTTTACTAATAAACCATGCATAAGCGATGGATGTATAAACAATCTGTAACTATACAATGGGAATTGCTTTGCAGTAGTTATATACATGAAACCCCTTGTTCAAGCGTTGTATAATAGAGAAAAAATGGCCGCCCTTCTAACAGCTGTTCGTATCGACTGTCATTTTATGATGATGGTTGCCTAGTAACCACAGAAGAACAAACCAAAGAGCACAGAATAATTAGAATAATATTACTGTAGCTTGTACTCTTTGACCAAAATGTAGTGTGGTAATCGATTAGAGCCAGTTGTACTATCGATATTTAACACGCCACACTAGAGCACTCTAGCGGATGCAATAGACAACCTCAGATATTCTATTACTTTTCGTAACGAAGTAATAACGAAACTATGACGTAGTTGTGTAACAGTTGTATCGTTATACACGACGTATGTAGTGTCAGGAATTTACACACGACGTATAAACGAACCACTCATTGTACAGGGACATCATTTTATTTTTACTAACAATTTTAATATTAACCTGGCTATACCTTTGGATCAACGCCGTTTGCTACCCCCTTCCACGACTGGAGTTCGATGATACTGGCGTAATATACAAACAAATCACTTTACCAGGTATAGGAGGGAAGAAAAGTAGTTCATCCATTTACGTAAACTAGGAAATATCGCGCTTTTGAGTTTGATCATTTTCATTAGGTTTTTGTTTAATCAAAATACAGTATAGTATTAACAGTGAGTGTTTTTACTCACGAACTGAGCTGTCCATGTGGAGGTATTCATTATGCAGTGTATATTATACTGTCTACAGTACATTAGTGTATAATATAGAGAATGAAGTTAAATTGAAAAATATATAAATATGGATATTTAAAAACATTTTTGAAAATGGTGGCCGTTCATTTCGATACAGGCTTCAGTTCTAATGTGCATATTATCGCACTGTAGACTATTGTACCTAATCCCAATTACCAGTTTCGTCCTTCGTACTAGTAACTCATGTTGAAATAATTCTGTACCTACTCTATAAAAGAATACCTTACGTACTGTAAATTCAATCTTCACTTCTGCCCGATCCGAAAAGATAAAATTACTCAGACATGCTATCTACTGTCCGTCCAAGTGGTTATGTCGTAGGGTAGTAGAAAGGGAGGAAATCACGTGATAGTTAATTACTTTACGAGGCCCTTATATTTAAGTTATTTTAAACAATTATATGGGTATAATATTACGTAGACGTCCAATTCCTAATAGAAATTAATGTTCTCACAAAAGAGCTAAGACGACAGCCCAGCCACTAGCTGGCGAATAAAAGCTGGTGGGGGAAACCGGGATACGACGTAGGCAAATGCACGACAGTACCTGTGCGAAAATCATTCAATATTGAAAGCTCTTTCGTCACTGGAAAATGCGAACATATTTTTGGAACGTGCTGTTTATTATGTTCCGCGCCGTGGCGTCGTGGTCTAAGGCATCCTGCCTAGGACTCGCGTTACGGAATGCGCGCTGGTTCGAAAACTCATGGGGGAAAAATTTTTCTCATGAAATTTCGGAGAGTGTATGGGACCGGTGCCCACCCAGCATCGTGATATACTTGGGGAGCTACAATAGGTAGCGAAATCCGGTTGCGAATGCCAGCTATAACGTGCTAACCACACGATACCTCCATTCTGGTTGGATGATCGTCCACCTCTGCTTCGGCATGTGGGCGTGAGGCCAGCAGCCGGCTGGTCGGTCTAGGCCCTTCACGGGCTGTAGCACCACGGATTATTATTATTATTATTATTATTATTATTACTGTTTACTATGACCGTAAGGCGGTCTTGGATCTGTGTGGAGGACGGTTGAACTTCATTAGTAGAAGGGGTGGGAGTGAAGTATATTCAAGAACTCAGGTGCAATAAAAATTGAAGTAAAAATAAAATGATGTCCCTGTATAAGTATAATACAGTTAAACGTCTGTATATAGAGTTTTTATTAGTAAGACCGCTAGAGTATGTTGTATTGTATTTACCAACTAATATTTAAAGTTTCTTTAAAATAAGTACAAGGTTATGGTCCTCAGATACGGAACTATGTTTTCTTGCGTCGCGTAAGTGTTTTGAGTAGGAGCCAATCACGGGTAACACTGCCACGTGCTAAGATTATTCTAACAGCGAAAAGATTATAGACAACAGATATCCCGAATTTGTAAGCAACTAACATACATGGGGACGACAAAAAATACGTAAACAATATTGTGAAACCTACCACGACAATTCTGCAAGAGACCAGTGCAATGTGAAGTGTGCCGAGTACAGGCGACGAAAGCCAAGAAGTTTCTGGAACACATACATGACTGATTGCCACAAGAGGAGTCAGTTTCGTCCGCCATTGTTGTGTTTGGTCGGAACGCGCTCCACGGTGTGCAGACCGTTCCGTGATATGTGGGCCCGGCATTTTTACACTTCGTGGCAATAACCCAGGCCCCCGGCACACTGCACGACTGGAATTCTTTCTTTCGTTTCCACCGCCGGCTCTTATGCAGTCCCGCGCCAGGGCTGTCCAGCACATTCACCTTGGATGTGGCTTTAACGAGACGTGGGCGGTGCTCAAAGCACAAGATAACTGGGAGGAACGTGTTGCTATTCTAATTTAATAATAATAATAATAATAATAATAATAATAATAATACTTACTGGCTTTTAAGGAACCCGGAGGTTCATTGCCGCCCTCAAATAAGCCCGCCATCGGTCCCTATCCTGAGCAAGATTAATCCATTCTCTATCACCATATCCCACCTCCCTCAAATCCATTTTAATATTATCCTCCCATCTACGTCTCGGCCTCCCTAAAGGTCTTTTATCCTCCGGCCTCCCAACTAACACTCTATACGCATTTCTGGATTCGCCCATACGTGCTACATGCCCTGCCCATCTCAAACGTCTGGATTTAATGTTCCTAATTATGTCAGGTGAAGAATACAATGCGTGCAGTTCTGTGTTGTGTAACTTTCTCCATTCTCCTGTAACTTCATCCCTCTTGGCCCCAAATATTTTCCTAAGAACCTTATTCTCAAACACCCTTAACCTATGTTCCTCTCTCAAAGTGAGAGTCCCAGTTTCACAACCATACAGAACAACCGGTAATATAACTGTTTTATAAATTCTAACTTTCAGATTTTTTGACAGCAGACTGGGTGATAAAAGCTTCTCAACCGAATAATAATAGGCATTTCCCATATTTATTCTGCGTTTATATTTGTTACTGTTGCTTCCAGGTATTTGAATTTTTCCACCTCTGCAAAGGATAACTTTCCAATTTTTATATTTCCATTTCTTTCAATATTCTCGTCACGAGACATAATCATATACTTTGTCTTTTCGGGATTTACTTCCAAACCTGTCGCTTTACTTGCTTCCAGTAAAATTCCCGCGTTTTCCCTAATCGTTAGTGGATTTTCTCCTAACATATTCACGTCATCCGTATAGAGATAATTATTTCAATAAAAGACAGGAAGCAAATGGTACACTTTGGAAAAAAAAGAGAGATTATTTGAAGGAAAACCTGAATGAGGTAGAATAATAATAATAATAATAATAATAATAATAATAATAATAATAGTAGTAGTAGTAGATAGCAGTCGTAATGAGTAACACTGCTACACTTTACGAAAAAATTTGTAATACACAATAAAACGCTTCAAATAGCAGACTGGTTATAACTGTAGTACCTGTATACAATAGTAAACATCAGTAACTTTTCTTCAACTCTCACTGTACCTGCTTCAGAAGTAATAATGCGGAGTTTTTGTAGCGATGCGACAAAACAGGAAGTGACATCATGTTGCTGTCAGTATAGGCTCGCTTGCTACCTAGTCGTGGCACGTGTTCAAATTCAGTTAAGCGCTTTGCAGTTTTCACCAGAATTTTTAAAGTTCGCGAATGATGGAGTATTCGAAATGCATGCGATTTACACTTTTACACTTGCAATAACAGCGGCAATGACACAGCACATACATAACGCACGTGGTCTGGTGCTGTAAGTTTGGCAACACTGTCCCGTCGAACAAGAGAACATCGCATCGTGCTCGGTTGACATTGTATTCCCACCTTGTCACTAGGAGACTAATTTTTGCATTATAACTCCAGTGAAGGGTTATATTTTCACTCAATGTGACAACGCTGTATAAGCTACCCTCTAGTCCGCACTCACTCCTCGCCTATAGAACTATTTTCTTTTTTCGTCGCGTTAAAACATGGAAACTAGTATAACGCTATTGAGGACAACCTATTGATGTGGGTTTCTGGTGTCTCGTCAGCCCACTCGAGGTGTGTGGATAAAAGGGGAAAAATTGAGACGGTGTCTGGTGGAGTTCCTGGGTAGCTCAGTCGATAGAGCACTAGTGCATTCAGGTTTCACAGGGAACTTTACCTGAAAGCTATATTTCCATAATACAGTGAAACCTCTCATTTACGGATATTGAAGGGACGTAACAATCTGTCCGCATCTGGGAGGTGTTCTTTATTGGGAGGGAGGCTCCCCAATCTAACAGTAAATTTATAATATGCATTATGTATCCCTTCACGCTTTAAATGAAACGTATTCCTGTAGCTTAATTCTAAATACAGTATACTACGATGAAAGAGTAATGGAATGGAGAAAAATTCTCTCCGGAACCGATATTTGAACCCAGGTTTTCAGCTCTACGTCCTAATGTTTATGCGCTAAGCCACACCGGATACCCATCCCGGTGTCGGACAAAATCGTCTCAGTTTAAGTTCCAACAGTGCAGAGGGCGGCTACTAGAGGGAACCCAAGAGTTGGAACTTAAACTGAGACGATTCTGTCCGACACCGGGATGGGTATCCGGTGTGGCTTAGTGGATAAAGCATCAGCACGTAGATCTGAAAACCCGGGTTCAAATCCCGGTGCCGGAGAGAATTTTTCTCCTTTCCATTACTCTTTCATCGTATGATGACGCAGAATATCTGCATGGAAATATCATATGTACTTCGCTACATTAAAATAATATATATGATATATACAGTATACTACAATAAATTTTTTGCAAATTTGAACTACAGCAGATAAGACCGAAAAAGGAAAATACAGTACTGTGCCATGCAATTTTATTCTAGATCTACAGTTATGCAGTTTTGTAATTTACAGTTTTCAACTTAACCTTTACGTTCAGGTGCCATGTCTCTCGAAACAGAACAACTGATTGAAGTGAAAAGAATAATCCTACTAACCCCATCATGTGTCGAATACAATTTCACGATCGCAGAAACCTTGGACCCATCAGACAGGTTAAATTATATGACTTTGTTTATCCACCCACTTCCAGCTAACAAGGGGTAGCCGGCTGGGCTAGTGGTAGCCTACGAGACCCTTATTGTCTTCTTTCATGTGAAAGAATTTCTCAAAACTGCATTTCCCATTTTTGTAACACATTAGGTCTTGAAATCCAAGTTCTGTCCGCAGTCAGGAGGTAAAGCGAGCTTTATGACTGTGAAACGGCTGTCCATGTCCGTGTCTGAGAGTGTCCGTAAACGAGAGTTAAATTTATCATTATTTCTATATTATTTCAGTTGGGACATAAAAATCTGTCCGTATATGAGGAGTGTCCGTATCTTGAAAGTGTCTGTAAGGAGAGGTTTCACTGTATATACGTTACTGTAGGTACGTTAACAGAAAACCACAATTTAAAGTCACACAGAGTTTCTGTGCACTCGATGTGAGTTTTTGGCGTCTCATCAGCCCACTAGAGGTATGTGGATAAAAGTGGAAAAATTGAGACAGTGTCAGGTGGAGTTCCTGGGTAGCTCAGTCGCTAGAGTTCCCGGGATCGATACTCGGCCCCGGAACAATTTTTCCCTTGAAATTATTCAACCTCTCTCTATCAGTGAAACACACTGTAGTCTTCTATGGCAGCCGTCGCTTTAAAAATAATGTGGTAAATGTTATCTTTTCACAGTCAATGCAGGAAATGTGGCCCAGAACTGAGGATGACAGCAGTGTCGTCCAAACTAAAGGTACGGTCACACGTCGCTACTTTTGCAGCGCAACTTTTGTACTGCAGCTGCAAATGTTGCGTGTCGTGTTCACACGTAAGCCAAAAGTAGAGTGCTGCAAGCTACTTTTCGTGCTGCGCAACCCGAGTGCTGCAAAAGTTGCAACTGGAGGTTGCGAGTCTGTTCACACACAAGGCGCTACTTTTGCAGCCGCAGTCATGCTGCAGGTTTCCATCTCCGTGTTGACTTCTCAATATACATTTTGTGGTTATGTTCGCATTATTAAGAAACTCATGCGAAAGCTTACTTATCTATTATTTGCTTTTCTGTCGTATCTAGTATTCAGAAATTGGCATTATTTTTACTATAAAGCTTTTAAAAACGCCTATATACTTAAATGATAACCAACAGCATATTCACGTAATCAATGTTGGCAACCCTCCTGTTTGGAACTACGCTACAGAAAATTAAAAAAATGAATTATATCGTCAGCAAATATACTCAGACTGTGTTGTACATTTAGTAACTGTTACAAATAATTTATTTTCATCACATCTAACATTAAAATACATCCAAACAATAAGACCCGATTGTATAAACCATTTAATCTTAGATCAGAGGTTAAATTGATCCTTGTTTCAGTTGAACTTGGAATTTTGTGTTGTATAAAGTCTAATCTGAGATTAATTTGTCTCAAACTAAAGTCAACTTTGACTGAAGAAATTTCTCCGATTAAGTTAGATGATCGAAGTTCAGTTATTTCGTTTCTGTTTGAAATATACGAGTGACAGATTGTGCAAATAAAATATCCATTATTATTAATTTTAATATATATGTTAGGTACATTTATATATATTTCTTTCAATTTCTTGCCTTAATACACAAACATTCTTATATTTTATAAGGCTCTATCGTGTTCAGCAGTATCAAATAACATAACCTATAATTATATTATGTTTATAACAACCATTAATTATTAATGGATATGATAGGTACATTCATAAATGTTCAATTAACTGTATTACTAAACGAAAATTGTTTATTATGTTTAGCAGTATCAAACACCATAACATGATAACAACTTGGAGAACAGTCAACCTTCTTCTTATTGTCCGCCATTATTTACATTGCACAAAAAAAAAAAAAACAGTGTTTCCAACAGAGTGTAATACTGAAAGTCGCCAAAAAGTAGTTGTAAAGTCGCTAGATTTCTAATTATCAACAAAGAAAGATTAAATTTGGTCACCATGGGGTGCTAAAAAGGTCACTAAATCCCTATTTAAGCAATATAAAAGTTAAAAGAAATTGTTGTTGAAAAAGAGTTAAAATCGCTAGATTGGCAACACTGAACAAACCTGTATAACATGGTCCGCGCATCACGTATTTCACCTGTTTATGCGATGTTGCCAAATCCATTTCACGTGAACTTAGATTGCATTTGAACCAAGTTAATTTGATCGCAGAAAAGTTTTATACAATAGAAGAAGTGTCTGAACTCGGTTTACTTTTCGATCTTCGATCAAAATTGATCTTTAGTCAGGGAGTTTTATACAACAATAAAAGTATCATTGGCACATTTGGGTGGCAACACTGGTCGCAACTGCAGCAAAAGTTTCAACAAAACCGATATCAAAAATGCTGCGGCTGCAACCCTGAGAACCCTGTTCACATGTCGCTATTTTTAAGCTGCGCGCAGCATGGAAAAGTAGCGGGCAGCAGGTTCGGCAGCGCTACTTTTCGGGTTGCACCGTTGTTCACACGTCGCAGTACGAGAGTTGCCCAGTTTTTTGTACTGCATCGCTGCAAAAGTAGCGACGTGTGACCGTACCTTAAAGGTCACCACTTGCAAGCAACTCGCTGTCTGTGACTCAAGCTTAGTGTTGTGGTGGACACCCCTGTCGTGTAGGTGGTTCCCATAGCACCACCGTGATGACTGGGGGGGATACCCACGGAGTCCGGCCTGGGAACGGCGCGCTCGCCCGAGCCTCCATTACGATGGGCGTGCGTCCGACCTGATGATAGACAGCCATCTTGTTACCGCGGCGTAAAGTGGTGGCGGCCTTCGATGTGATTGCAGATGCCATTTTGAGGCGAATCGTGGACTCGCTTATTTATTGCGCAGAACTGCCCCGGGGACCTGCTGGTCGAGATTTCCGCGGGGCTCCTCGCCTGGGGATCAGCATTACTCCCCAACATCCTGCTGTTAGCAGACGGGAGACATTTCGGATTCTGCGCTGGGCACACAAAGTTCAACTTCACTGAGTGATGGGCGGTAATGCAGGCGTCTTACCACTTCTTGTGTCATCAAACTGGGCAGATATCTAATCCACTCTCAGGAGTATCTACGTCTTCAGAGATGCCGATCTTTGAAGTGCGTTGTCAGTAACCACCGTAGTGGTCTTCTCCTTCTGGCAAAGTCAAATGTAAAACAGTGGCTTGCAGCATTTGCTTGTTATATTTTACAATTATTAGGACTCGGATTTCTATCACGTCATTTTTTCCTGTCTAAAAACTTTAGATAAATTAAATAGATGTATAGCGTCCACGCCTGTGGAGCAACGGTTAGCTCGTCTAGCCGCGAAACCAGGTGGCCCGGGTTCGATTCCCGGTCGGGGCAAGTTACCTGGTTGAGGTTTTTTCCGGGGTTTTCCCTCAACCCAATATGAGCAAATGCTGGGTAACTTTCGGTGCTGGACCCCGGACTCATTTCACCGGCATTATCACCTTCATCTCATTCAGACGCTAAATAACCTAAGCTGTTGATAAAGCGTCGTAAAATAACCTACTAAAAAATAGATGTATAGCTTTTCTGAACACAATTAACGATTTTTATTACTTTTGAATTTCTTTTCCTTACAAATCTGCAGCTTGGGAAAAGTGACACAAGTCAGTTTCCACAAACCTTTTCTGATAATTTATTGACAACTTACACTGGTTTATGTCGATTTGATTTTTTTTTCTCTATGAATTATTGTAATGTATTTTTTTTCTAAGCGAGGAGATGTTCCGTAAGTTGTCAATAAAAGGTTTGTGGAAACTGACTTGTGTCACTTTTCCCGAGCATTACAGAAAGATTTTGTGGTTAAGGGGGTTAAGAGTGAAATTTCTTTTTCTACATTTTTCAAGCTACGTCCTTGAAATGTGTCGCTGAACTTTGCAGTAAAATGTTTGAATTTTTTTTTTTTTTTTTTTTTTGTAGACCAGTGGCATATTTACAAAACATCACACATTAGACACAGATACAATAATAAACAATAAAGAAATTATAATCCACGAAAATATTTGTAATAAACAGAGTGGAATAACAAATTCATTAATAAAACTGTATAGTTAATTGAAGATTTTAACTTCTTATGCTTTCAAAACATATGCTTTTCTTTAAAGCTTTTTAACTTGCCTTATTTTTTATGGTTGTGTTAGGTATTTACTTCACCGTTTTACAAGGTAATGTTTTTACTACATCTTTACTACGAAAGGGGTGGGGGGATATTTTTATAAGTATTGCGTTCCTAAAAATATACATTTTCCACTGCCACTATAAATATTATTTCATTTTTTATTTTAAAAAGTATTAATTTAATCACAAAATCCATATGCCATTTTGTTAATCACAGTGTATAGAACATTCAGTAAAAATTTCATGTTCCTATCATCAAAATTGTAAGAGCCTTTACACTTCGAACTTGACGAAATGAAATAAAAAAGTGTGAGAAAACAAGTTGTAAAATGTCCATGGAATTGAAGTTCAAGGGTGCAGCCATTTATATATTGCGTAATTTTTATGCTTTCGAGTGCTACAGAGCATAACATATAAATAAGAGATTGTTGATTCATTTTTCATAAAAAATGAAAATGCGATTTTTTACTGAAAATAATCAAAACTTCATCCCCGTCACCCCGCTTAAATAAAGTTTGAAGATAACTGTATCGGTCAGCAATATTAGTTGTCACAACACAAAGATCAAAAGAATTTTGGAAATATAGTCAGATTGTAGCTGGTCGGTCTCAACTTCATCCTTCCCAAAAATGCGACACTTGAGAGATTCGAACCCTGGTGTTGCCAGGCGATTAGGCTATTCATAAACAGTCAGTGACCCTATTAACATAGCTGCAATAGTAATATACGTTACAAGAGCGGTATGTTGACGTTTTCATGGTCGAGGAAAAGATTGAAAAAGCGAAACGTAGTTGAGCTTTTTTAATTTCCGAGAACATGTAAACAAACATACCGCTCGTGTATCGTACATTATTTTGTGCGAAGATCGTTTATTACATACCTGAAAGACGAATTTCTAATTAGTTGCAATGAAATCTCCATCTTGGTTTCTGTTCAATGACGGCAACTTTTAAAAACTAAAATATCTATCTTCAACATTGTTGCTATAAAATGTTTTCTGTGTTTACTATATTCCAGCAGGCCGTGATATACTGTACGTCTGTCTTTTTTTTCCCCCAGTCTATAAATGCGAACTTAAAACAAACGGTAAGGTTATGTAATGATTTATTTTTCATTTTAATATTTTAACTATAATATTTATATAACAAATTGCAGTAATAACATCCGCATTTGGAATCTTGTTGATTTTTTCACGGCTTCCTTAATGTTACTTGTATCAGGAATGCAATAAGTTTCGTGGAGTAGTAGACTTTACTTAATTTTTGCAAATATTTAAAAACAATAATTAACAGTGCAATTTAGGTGAAATTGCAGTGGTAAGTTTCCAATTTATAATTATTACTATATTGAACGTCTCTAAAAATAATATGTTAAAAGCCTAAAGCAGTAAAATCAATATGTCACTTAAGCAGTAAGAAGAGGGAAATTGTTATGTGTGTTAGGTTGGGAATACTGAATGTGGAATTTTAGACTTTCCGCGGATTGGTTTTGTGCGGAAACCAAGCAAATACGCACGATCTCGCACAAAATAATTACTCACGCAGAGGACAGACGTTGGACATTTTTCATTCGCTTTTCCCGACTTTTATTTTTATAGGCTGAAAAATCTGCTAAGTTCAATGTAAGGAGCTAATATTCACAGGAAGAATTTTGCGGAATGGTGAATAAAAAAGTTTTCTAAGTAATTTTTGGACAATAATGTTCATGCCTAGTACAACGTATGTTATGCAGATGATATTGTAGACCTATTTTCATTTGTTAATAGTTAAATACGCTGTAACAATGCAACTTATGGCGGCCTTCGAAATTCTACATATGCCCAGCTTAGAAAACAAATGTATTCATACGCGAAAAACGAAACTATTCCTAATATTTTCGTAAATCTTATAGCTTGTAGAGTTTTGCTGTGATTGCATCAGCAAAATTTCACTAAGCGTTCAACAATGAACATGTTGATACATTATACGTAGGGAAAGTTTTCAAGAATTAAGAGAGTTACTAGTCTATACAGAGTGATCAAAAAAAAAACACCGTTAACTTTTGGTATATTGTACTGGACAGCAAAGTGATAGTTTTTCAAGAGAGGACCAAATGTCCAGAAATGCTTGGTTTGGCAGCAATGCATCATCAAAGTTTGTTCCGATTGTTTTTAGCCTCTTCACGATATATCGCCATTCGTCTCTGTTCTCTGCATCTTCTTGTCGTCCTCCCACCGTACAAAGATTATCATATACTTGGTCCTGCCAACGGAGACGAGGTCTACCAAGAGGTCTGTACATCTTGGAGAATAGTCGAAAGCTTTTCGTAGAAGAGAGTCTTCATCACGCCGTAGAACGTGTCCAAGGCAACGTAGTTTTCGACTTTTTATTAAGGCTATTATGTCCGGATCTTTATAAATATCCCTTAGTTCCTTGTTGTTCAAAATTCTCCATGTGTTATTTTCTTGAATGGGACCAAAAATCTTCCTCAGGATTTTGTTCTCAAAAGTAAAAAGGGATTTTGTTGTTTTTTTTTTTTTAATATCCAAGTTTCGCAGCAATATAGGAGAGTTGGTAGGATTATTGTTTTATAGCATCTTAATTTTGATAATCTAGAAAGGAGTTTGGAACTACGCAATTTATGAAGGGAGTAGTAACACTTATTTGCCGTAACCAGTCTGTGTTCAATTTCTTTCCAAATAAGCCTGCTTCATTAATTATACTTCCTACGTATTTAAATTCAGTAACTTTTTGAAACTCCCAATCATCTATTATAAGTTGACTCTCTATTATTTGGGGTGCGTGATATATTCATGTATTTAGTTTTATCAAAATTAATTTTTAACCCTGTTATACTTGTTTCTTCTACAAAGAGTCTAAAAGGTTTCTTGATATCATCTTCTGTTTGTCCTAGAAGGACAACATCATCACCATATGCTAAGGAATTAATTTTACCTTTTGCCCAGTGAAATTCCAATATTTTCATTCCTAAGTTTCTGTAATGTCTTATGTGCGAGATCGTGCGTATTTGCTTGTTTTCCGCACAGAACCAGTACGCGGTAAGTGTGAAATACCACATTCAGTATTCCCAACGTAACACACATAACAATTTCCCTCTTCTTACCGCTTAAGCGCCATATTCATTTTACTGCTTTAGGCTTTTAACATACTATTTTTAGAGACGTTTAACATAGTAATAATTATAAATTGGAAACTTACCACTGCAATTTCACCTAAATTGCACTGTTAATTATTGTTTTTAAATATTTGCAAAAATTAAGTAAAGTCTACTACTCCACGAAACTTATTGCATTCCTGATACAAGTAACATTAAGGAAGCCGTGAAAAAATCAACAAGATTCCAAATGCGGATGTTATTACTGCAATTTGTTATATAAATATTATAGTTAAAATATTAAAATGAAAAATAAATCATTACATAAACTTACCGTTTGTTTTAAGTTCGCATTTATAGACTGGGGGAAAAAAAAGACAGACGTACAGTATATCACGGCCTGCTGGAATATAGTAAACACAGAAAACATTTTATAGCAACAATGTTGAAGATAGATATTTTAGTTTTTAAAAGTTGCCGTCATTGAACAGAAACCAAGATGGAGATTTCATTGCAACTAATTAGAAATTCGTCTTTCAGGTATGTAATAAACGATCTTCGCACAAAATAATGTACGATACACGAGCGGTATGTTTGTTTTCATGTTCTCGGAAATTAAAAGAGCTCAACTACGTTTCGCTTTTTCAATCTTTTCCTCGAACATGAAAACGTCAACATACCGCTCTTGTAACGCATATTACTATTCTAAGACAAAATTAAAAAGTCCATGAGAATAAATAAATACCTATAAATAAATAAATAAATTAATTAATTAATAATATAGATGGCTTTCAGCCATTCACAGTTGTTGTAATTATTGCAGAAGTACTTCTAGAAAACCTCCAAAATCCGTGTCGAACCCAGTCCTGGGCGTAACGGTGCCTGCGAGTCTATCAATAATTCAGAAGGCAAGGAAGCGTTTGCCAGTTTTTGCTGCTGTCTTGGCTCACTCGCGGCTGTTTGTTGATCCCTGTTAATTAATCACGCACGCCGTAACGCGTGCGGCATTGTTTCCGATTTCACAATGCCGGCTGGAAGCAACCCGACCGGCCGGGAAGTGAGTGAATGTGCCATCGCACTAGCTACAGTGGCAACCAAATAACTTTACCATTGACATAGCACAACAACTTCACGGGTCTTATTGCTCAGGACGATGAACTACTGCGAACAAGCAAACGGTTGCCTGGACGACATGCCTGCGATGTAGGGAGAGTTCAATCAGGACTAATAAAAGAAATAGTGTACGCACTTCTATGCTTTCCCATTGTCGGTGGCGGACCTGACAACTAATTGCGCTTCGATCGCTAGGATCTATCGGTTGTCTGAAGTCAGATACCTCGGAAATATATTTCTCGCGCGTTTAATGATGAAAATTGCTTGGGATTGTTGATACACTTTGTTGTTGAGGGTTATGTAGTTGCCTTCAATTTGTTGTGCTTTGAATTAATCAATGACAATAGTAATATACGTTACAAGAGCGGTATGTTGACGTTTTCATGTTCGAGGAAAAGAATCGAAACGTAGTTGCATGAAAACAAATATACCGCTCGTGTATCGTACATTATTTTGTGTGAAGATCGTTTATTACATACCTGAAAGACGAATTTCTAATTAGTTGCAATGAAATCTCCATTTTGGTTTCTGTTTACTGACGGCAACTTCGGAAAAAACCAAAATATCTTTCTTCAACATTGTTGCTATAAAATGTTTTCTGTGTTTACTATACTCCAGCAGGCCGTGATATACGTCTGTCTTTTTTTTTCCCTCAGTCTATAGGTGCGAACTTAAAACAAACGGTAAGGTTATGTAATGATTTATTTTTCATTTTAATATTTTAACAATATTATTTATATAACATATTGCAGTAATAACATCCGCATCTGGAATCTTGTTGATTTTTTCACGGCTTCCTTAATGTTACTTGTATTAGGAATGCAATAAGTTTCGTGGAGTAGTAGACTTTACTTAATTTTTGCAAATATTTAAAAACAATAATTAACATTGCAATTTAGGTGAAATTGCAGTGGTAAGTTTCCAATTTATAATTATTACTATGTTAAACGTCTCTAAAAATAATATGTTAAAAGCCTAAAGCAGTAAAATGAATGTCGCGCTTAAGCGGTAAGAAGAGGGGAATTGTTATGTGTGTTAGGTTGGGAATACTGAATGTGGTATTTCACACTTCCCGCGTATTGGTTCTGTGCGGAAAACAAGCAAATACGCACGATCTCGCACAAAAGGATATTGTGTGGTGGTTTACAAAATAATGACAAAATTCCGTACTGTTTTGTTCCGGGTTGTAGATTGGAATACAGTAGAAATAGTGTAACAAAACATTTCTTTTCATCTCCCAAAGAAAAAGATGAGTTTGGGAAATGGGCCAGAGCGATTCCGCGGAAAAATAGGCAGCTTTCGGTAAATAACCGAATTTATGATGTGTGGGTACTTTTTGAAAAGCTCTTAATGAGCTTTATTCAAAAATAAAAAATATATATTTGGTGTTCCATTTAATGCCATTATTGAATTCATGAATTCTCAGTATAGTGAGGGTCACATAAGAACAGTTCCTAAACAGTAAATATTGCCGTCTAGTCAGTGATACCAACTGTTACCAGATATCACACGATCCTACGTACTAAATGACTTATTTACTTACCATAATTTATGTTGGAAGGTTATTCTAAATAATTCAATAATTTGTAACATATTTTCGTAGGCAAACTATACGGGAAAGGGATCAACATATCAAGTATTTTGTCTGGCAATACGAAATTCATTGGTTTGACTAAACAATTGATTCACGAGACCTAACCTAAAAATGTATTTTGTTTGAACACATGAAATTATTAGTACTAACTCCGAAAACTTACCTGACTATAATCTTGAATTATAACCACAACGCAACGCATAAAATAACTATGATGTATTAATATTAATACTGATATTAATTAATTATCAGTATGTTCAAATTTCTATAGCTTCCAGTAACCGGCTCAGAAATCTAGTACAATTTTAATTTCATGGAATTCCAGTACCGAAAAATGTTGTCGATATTCGTCTCAGCTGCCAACATACCAGTTGTAGTATTTGTAGTATTTGTCAGTATCGAAATTCAAAACGAAGATGGCAAAAGAAAATTCAACCTGCAAACTAGAAAATTACCACAATCCACTAGTATATGTAGTAATGGGGGAAAAATGGTTAGGTTTCACCCTTAGGGTATGAAGCAAGGTGACCAAGACTATATATGGTTATCCCCACATACCAAGTTTCATGTCACTGAACCACATGCTTCAAAAGTTATTTAGGTGGTGCTGGACTTTTAACTAACCCTGTATATATACAACCAGGAAATGACTGAAGTGGATTTTGAATCCACGCCCGAGCGAAGCCTAGCACAAGGTTCAGTGTTTCTACACATTCAACACATCGGTGGCTAAATGCATACCTACAGTTAAGGGAAGAGGATGGTATTTTTTTTAAGTTCTTTTCCTATTTGGTGTAAAATAGTAATTTTTTGTATGTAGAGAGCTCATAGCTGTGGCAACTCAACCAAAAATAAATATAAAAAAAATGTTGGGCCCAGATTTAAAAAAAATATACCCAATGCAGGATTGTACTAAAGCCGATATATCTAAACCATTTTTAAAGGTAGATTCATCCAGTGTTTTTCAATGTATTTGCAAAAGCATGTTCTACAAACTGTCTGTAACAGAATTTTGATATTAGTCCATACGTTTGTAAAATAAACAATTAAAATTTAATAACACTTTTCTGAATTCCTTTCTTGCAAACAAACGGACGTATTTTTAAAATGAAATCAATTAACAAAATACTGTTACAGACAAAAGTTTCCTAATAGTCTAAAGAATGTGTATTCTAAATTTCATGCATGAATCTTTAATAGTTCAGAAATTATATCCATTTTTTTGTCTGGCAATGTAGCAAAAAAAAAAATGAAGTTATCGTAAACCTATAAAAGCGAGCGTGTGATTTAAAAATCCATAATGCAGGAAGTTTAAAAATGGGTCTCAACATCTGATAAGGGCACAAATACCCACAAACTATTAAGTTAAGCATTCCACACATATCACAGAGTACTTTAAAGAATTTTTTTTTAATTTACTCATTTTTCACAAAAAAAATACCATCCTCTCCCCTTAATATTGCTCACATTTAGTCACCACGGCGCTGGACTTATAATCCTTTGTACTCGAATTCGTTCTCCGGAGAGCGAGAAAAATAATCATGAACATTCGCAAGATGAGAAAACCTCGTGCGCACACATCTATTGACAATATTGCTTGCGCTATGTCATTGAAATGCGACTGCTACTTACTTTGTGAGCGTCTCGAGGGACGACGTGTAGATGGTGCCGCCGACGTCGATGTGCACCGGCGCCGTGTAGCGGGACGCCGCCGCCACGCAGGGGATGCCCGTGATCTTGTGGTTGTAGTTGAGCGCCGGCGGCGTCGGCGACGACGAATTGGACATGGTGGGCGACGTGGCGGGCGAACTGCTCGGGGAGAGCAACCTGGAACCACATCAGCGAACCAGTCGGGGCATTTGCTAGGAGGCAAGCAACTACAAACAGTGATCAGAGGGACGAAACCTTCCCAGACTGCTCAGAGGGACTGTCTCTACTTTCTTTCAGGGATCGGGAAGAACCGCCTGTGTATTGTCTCAAAAAGAGGGATGTGAGAAGGAATTAGAGACTTCAAAGTACGCGTGACTTGTGCGTGAAAGCGACAACAGTAACGGGACCTGGAGACTTGCTTTTAATACTTCCCTCATCCCCTTTCTTTCGCTGGTAAACCCCGAAGTGACCTGAGCACTCAGGTTTTTCTGTTGAAACATCTTTGTTAAGTGACATAAAAGATGGAATCGGTAGGAGAGAAAAGTTTACGACTTCTTGGAAACGTATGTATTTCTAGAGAATAAGATTCTCAGCAAATTTTTGTGTGAGGTGAATATTTATTTTTAATTTGTACAACCGTTCCTTTTTTTTTTTTATAATCTATGTGCGGTTTATTTTAAACCCATTAAAATATATAAAATGTACAATAACGACGTAAAAAGGCTTTAAAAAAGGCATTTAATCTTGAAATAGGCAACGGGAGCTAAAATAGGCAAAATATAATTTGGGCCTATCGTCCCCAAATGTGTGGAAACGTGTTTATCTCTACTAGGTCTTTCATATATACGTTCAGTTTAAAAAAGGCATTTTGCCTAATATTCAGGCTCTAATTATTAGTATCACAATTTACCAATCTTTACCCTACACTGTCTTCTATGAAGATTGAGCGTGAATTCAACAGGAACGATTTATTTCAGATATGCTACAATAACATCTCGCGATGTTGCACCTAGATTTTACCATTACCAATCTATGCTCACAGAAGACAGAAGATCTATTTCATTCGAAAACTTTAAAATGTATGATTTGCTACAGAAATTCTGTGCGGTATTTCAACATCCTGTAATATTTCTTTGATATTTAATGAAATGTTATGTGACTTATCTCTAGATTGAACATTAAATAAATGTAATGTTAATGATGCAGATTAATATTTAAATAAGTTTTATATTTTTAACATATTGAGTAAAAAACTATTTTCAACGAAGGATATCAGCTGAATGGTACATCGGTGCCACAAGTGAGCATTTGTAAATACCTACGTATATATTTAAGTAACAAACTGCGTTGGGAGGAACAAGTCACTAATACCACAAGGAAAGCCTGGAAAGCACTACATTTCTCTATGCGTATTCTGAAGAAATCTAACCGAAGGTCAAAAGAATTAGCGTACAAAACCCTTCTTCGCCCAACTATGGAATATGGAACAGTAGGGTGGAATCCGTACAGACAAAACCAAATCGATTCAATAGAAAAGGTCCAACGCAAGGCAGCAAAATATGTCAAAATGGGAAAGGGACATGGTGAGGAGACAATAAAAGATTTAGGGTGGAAACTTCTCAAATCAAGGCGACGAAAAACCAGACTCACCACATTGTTTAAGGCACAAATGGGACACAAAGCATGGACCGACATCGATGCTAGATTAGCAACACCATCATACTTAGGAAGGGCTGATCATATTAGGAAGTTTAAATGTAGAAAACAAAGAACGGACGTGGCAAAAATTTCCTTTGTTAACCGCACAATAGTAGACTGGAACAGCTTACCTGCGGCAATCTTTCAGGGTGGTCCTCTTAAAATCAATACATTTAAGGAAAGGTTGAGAAGATTAGACTGAAAATGTAATTGGAGGTGCAGTGTAATTATCTAAGTTGTGTCATGTAATTAAGTTGATAGGTAAATATATTAAGGTGATATGTAAATAAATTAAGGTCATATGTAATTAAGTTGATATGTATATAAATTAAGGTGATATGTAATTAAGTTGATATGTATATAAATTAAGGTGATATGTAAATAAATTAAGGTGATATGTAATTAAGTTGATATGTAAATAAATTAAGGTGATATGTAAATAAATTAAGGTCATATGTAATTAAGTTGATATGTATATAAATTAAGGTGATATGTAATTAAGTTGATATGTATATAAATTAAGGTGATATGTAAATAAATTAAGGTGATATGTAATTAAGTTGATATGTATATAAATTAAGGTGATATGTAAATAAATTAAGGTCATATGTAATTAAGTTGATATGTATATAAATTAAGGTGATATGTAATTAAGTTGATATGTATATAAATTAAGGTGATATGTAAATAAATTAAGGTGATATGTAATTAAGTTGATATGTAAATAAATTAAGGTGATATGTAATTAAGTTGATATGTATATAAATTAAGATGATATGTAATTAATTAAGGTGATATGTAATTAAGTTGATATGTAAATAAATTAAGGTGATATGTAATTAAGTTGATATGTATATAAATTAATGTGATATGTAATTAATTAAGGTGATATTTAATTAAGTTGATATGTAAATAAATTAAGGTGATATGTAATTAAGTTGATATGTATATAAATTAAGGTGATATGTAAATAAATTAGGGCGATATGTAATTAAGTTGATATGTATATAAATGAAGGTGATATGTAAATAAATTAAGGTGATATATAATTAAGTTGACATGTATATAAATTAAAGTGATATGTAAATAAATTAAGGTGATATGTAATTAATTAATGTGATATGTAATTAATTAAGGTGATATGTAATTAAGTTGATATGTATATAAATTAAGGTGATATGTAAATAAATTAAGGTGATATGTAATTAATTAAGGTGATATGTAATTACTTAAATTGGTAATAGTTGGGTGAATTAGAACTATTTATAAGTTAGGTTTACTTTTGCTTATTGTAGTCCTTATTATAGCATAGTTTTTATTTATAGTCCTAGGTTTATTGCATCTATTTATTTATAGTTAGAAGTAAATTCAAGTTTATTTTAGTTTTTTATTGTAGTAATTATTGTATTATTGTAATGATATTATTGTATATTACATATCACTGTCACCTGGTGTATACCCAATTATAGTGTTAATAAATAAATAAATACATACATACATATATACATACATACATACATACATACATACATACATGCATACATACATACATGTTAAAAAAGTCAGAAGATTTTCAGATCATATTTTCAGAGTTAAAGTCACAAAATGTTTGTTGTTTTTTTAATATTTTTCGGTCGTAAATATCCGGGACCTAATTAATATACATATCTAATATATTACAAATTTATTTGAATATACAATAGTTTTTACAAAAAATACTGTAGTTTCGGAAGCAAAGCACAATATGTTGGACTTCTCGCAACATTGCACTCAATGGGAGGATACTTTGTATCAATTATATTCCGCCTGTATCTGTTTTCTTTTAATATGGCAGTATTATTTCACAGAACACTAAAAACTATGTAACAAATGCATCAGAAACGCTGGAGAAATTCCGTTCCTGCCTACAGATGAAACTTCCACTAAACCACGGGATGGCAACCTCAAATGAAATAATATGATCCTTTGTGGCTTATAAATGTTGTAATTTTAATGTGTAAGAAATAATTGATTGAGGGGTTATAAATTGTTCAGTATTCTATACTGGGGAATAACAAACCTGTTCTGACGAAAGCAGATCAGAGATTATGAATAAACACGAAGAACAGAAAATATTTGTTTGCTCTACACAACCTAAATTGCAAAGAAAACTTTTATCCATAGAATAAACAGCAATCTATCAATCTGGAAGAGGTCAGTTGATAAATATCCCTAAAACAAATACGTACAGAGTCAACACAGCTTATCCAAGAAGACCAAACGAGCGGGCAAAAACAATTTATTTTTAGTGACTACGAACTCGACATCCTCATTAAAATAAGTGCACGGAAAGTTTTGTCACAGTTTGGAAAGCAGATTTTGAAGTGTTCATAGAAATACAGATTGAGTGTGACTGTTAGATTTACTTAGTCGCCCGTCCGTATGAGCAGATTTCTGTATTGGAAAATGCATAAATGTTTTACTAAAAGGGAATTCGGACCCTTCTATCTTAGTCTATGTTAAGGGGAGAGGATGGTATTTTTAAAAACGTTTTTCCTATTTGGTGTAAAATATTATTTTTTTGTATGTAGAGAGCTCATAGCTGTGGCAGCTCAATCAAATAAAAATATTTTGAAAAAAAAAAATTACTTGGAGCCCCAAATTTTTAAAAAATACACCCAATGCAGGATTGTACTAAAACCGATATATCTAAATCGTTTTTAAAGATAGATTCAAACAATGTTTTGCAATGTATTTGCAAAAGCATGTTCTACAAACTGTCTGTAACAGAATTTTGATATTAGTCCCTACGTTTGTAAAATAAAAAATTAAAATCCAATAACAATTTTCTGATTTCCTTTCTTGCAAAGAAACGGACGTATTTTTTAAATTAAATCAATTAACAAAATTGTTACAGAGAAAAGTTTCTTAATAGTCTAAAGAATGTGTGTTCTAAATTGCATGCATTTATCTTTAATAGTTCAGAAATTATATCCATTTTTGTCTGGCAATGTAGCAAAAAAAGAAGTTACTGGAAACCGATAAAGGCGGGCGTGTGGTTTAAAAATCCATAGCGCAAGAAGTTTAAAAATGGCGTCTAAACATCCGATAAGGGCACAAATGCCCACAAAATGTTATGCAATGCATTCCGCACATATCAAAGGGTATTTTAAAGAAAACAAATTTTTGAAAATTTAATTTACTGGAAACAACAATAAAAGTGGGCGAGTGATTTAAAAATCCATAACACAGGAAGTTTAAAAATGACGTCTCAACATCCGATAAGAGAACAAATACCCACAAAATGTTATGCTATGCATTCCACACATATCAAAGGGTATTTTAAATAAAACAATTTTTTGAAAATTTAATTTACTGGAAACAACAATAAAAGTGGGCGAGTGATTTAAAAATCCATAACACAGGAAGTTTAAAAATGACGTCTCAACATCCGATAAGAGAACAAATACCCACAAAATGTTATGCTATGCACTCCACACATATCAAAGGGTATTTTAAAGAAAACAAATTTTTGAAAATTTAATTTACTGGAAACAACAATAAAAGTGGGCGAGTGATTTAAAAATCCATAACACAGGAAGTTTAAAAATGACGTCTCAACATCCGATAAGAGAACAAATACCCACAAAATGTTTTGCTATACATTCCACACATATCACAGAGTACTTTAAACATTTTTTTTTTTTAATTTACTCATTTTTCGCCAAAAAAGACCATCATCTCCCCTTAAATTAATGGCTTTTAATGCAGCCTTTGTCAGAAACTATTGCATAGAATTTGACAGCTTATTCCTGGCACGTTTGGAGTTTATTTAACAGGAACTTTTGGAAAAATATAATTTAATCTCCAAGTTAAAATTGTTTCATATAATGCAAATTTGAATATTATTTTTCCTAGATTTTTAGGGTTAACTAGTTTGCAAATTCCAATCTCATAAAATGCAGCATTCAGCTATAATAAATATTCCCAGAAAACTTGAAGTAATTCTGACAGATATAAACTGAGAAAAGGTGCAGTAAAAATTTAAAAAATGAACATTTTCAATATTTTCAAGGTCCGACATGCCTTAAAAAATTTCTCATCACGCACATTGATTCAAATCTCTTATTGCAACTTTCATTTCTTTTGTAAGGCATTTTCTTCGCCTTTCAGAGTTTTCCATAAGATACAGTTTTTATTTTTTTATTTATTTTTATTGCTAGTAAGTTTGAAATGAATACAGATTAATAAATACAATGAAAGATAAACTAGCCCACTCCTGAATGAGTAAGACTCGTGCTCAGGAGGGGATTCCAATACAGACAAAAAATAAAATTAAAATTGAGAGTGAATACAGATTAAATAGTGTTTAATATGTTCAAACCCAAACTATAAATCCAATACAATTTTTTTTTAATTTTTTTATTAATTTGAAGACGATTCGTGGTTGAAATATTATTAGAATAAAGTTTGTTTAATAATCTGGGACCTGGACTCATGATATGATAAAAAGCAGCATTGGTTTTACATTTTGGTTCAGACAAACGCAGAGAATTCATATTTTTAGTTCTTTATTTATGTATATATCTTTCAAAGTTATTAAAATTTCTGTGAAAATATTTTAATAAAACAAAATAATACCTTTGTCTAATATTGAAATGTTTAAACAACAATTCAGTTGGGTAATCTTTCTGCTTTTTTAAACAAATGTTTAATACTTTTTTCTGTAGTAAAATTAACGGATAAAGGTTAGATTTTTTAAGTTCCACCCCAACCTATAATACCATACATAAATATAGATTGAAATAATGCTAAATAAATTACACGTAAACAGTTAAGGGACAAAATATTTCATAGAATAACAAAGGAACATAATGTTTTGCGTAATTTATTACAAATATAATGGATATGATTATTCCATTTTAAATGATTATCAATAATTATACCTAAGTATTTAACCTCATTAACTTCAGTAATAACTGAACAATTGCAATTTATATCGGAACAATCAGAATTATGCATTTTAATTTGTAGTATAGATGAAATTGGTTTATTACCTTTATTATTTAAAGAAAATGGAATAGCTATTGTTTTATCTTTATTAATTACAAGTGAATTTAAATCGAACCATTTTTTTATTAATTTTAAGCAGTAATTTGCATTATAATAACCATCAGTCCAAGTTTTTCCACTAAAAAGTAAAAGAGTATCATCAGCATACGAATATAAATCACCTTCATATTCTTTAAGGTATATCATTGAAAGCTCATTAATATATATATATATATTGAAAATAAAATCGGTCCAAGGACTGTTCCTTGCGGAACACCTATTTTAATTTTAATAAAATCACTAGTCAAAATGTTTGTAAGTAAGCGATCCGAACGTGAAAGAATGACTCGTTTCCGGGGCATTTAACAAGATAGTACTCTGTCAGCATGACTGGTGCAGTTAGACCTACATGGCTGCGCTGATCTTGTCTCTGGTGTAACGTTCTTACCTCATTTTGATCTGCGTGCTCGGGAACATGGTTCTGGACGACGTCAGGTCCTTCGGTTCTTTGCCATCTGCCTCGCCTCGAATTTCACATTTTCTCCTGTGAAACAAACAACAGTATTATGTACGAAATGTTAAGCAACTAGAACAGAAACAACAAAAATATTAATATGTGAAATACAAAATGGCAACGACAGAAGAGACTTCCGAAGGAGACACACAAAGAACGTGCTGATATGAATCCTATCCACAATAGTTCATTGGCACATTCACAACGTGTGAAATGCTACTTAAATGTACAATATAATTTTGTTATATTTTTTATTTATCAGTACATCAAAACGAGGTTTTATGCTGTTGGCAGCTCAAAGGAGCAGTAGCCTACTGATCGTAATGAAACATCAGTTACAGATGTTCGATGTCTGCCTTTATTAAAGTTGATTATAGAAAGCAGTTGCTCACAAATTTAAATGTTGAGCCAAACTTAGCAATCATTTTCACAGCCAGCCTGTGTAGTCGTGGATATTATTGCTAATGTTTAGTCTTGTAAAACTCAACCAGGCTAGTAGTATTATTCAAACGATCTTTAGCCCTTAGGTCACATTGAAGATCAATAAGTTCGAGCTGTAAATCGTTAAATGTTAAATGTTATGTTCCGTCTTTTACATTCCTCCATACTGTACTGTAGCAGTAGGTAAGCAACGTGAAACAGTTACTGAGAATAGGCCTACACACTACACTCAACTAGATAGCTGAGTGGTCGTTTCCCTCTCCTCTACGTATAACAAGTCTATGTCAGTCTGACGTATCTTCCTCTCCGTTTCGGCGAGCGGTAAACACAGCTCTCCCGCTCCGAAGGAGCACGCGCGCTCATTGAGCGCTGTTTGTGCAGGTATGCATTAGAGGGTGATGAAATTTCGAATTTTATAATGGGGATATATTTATGTACAATTGGCGACAATGACTGTTATCTTCGCCACCTATTCGTGCAAGTAATAACTAAAAAGCCACAATTACACAAACAAATTTTATAATGAGGATATATTTATGTACAACTGGCGAAACTGAATGTTATCTTCGCCATCTATTCGTGCAAGTAATAACTAAAAAGCCACACTTACACGAACAAATTTTATAATGTGGATATATTTATGTACAATTGGCGACATTGACTGTTTTCATCGCCATCTATTCGTGCAAGTAATAACTAAAAAGCCACACTTACACGAACAAATTTTATAATGCGTATATATTTATGTACAATTGGCAACACTGACTGTTATCTTTGTCATCTATTCGTGCAAGTAATAACTAAAAAGCCACACTTACACGAACAAATTTTATAATGCGCATATATTTATGTACAATTGGCAACACTGACTGTTATCTTTGTCATCTATCCGTGCAAGTAATAACTAAAAAGCCACACTTACACGAACAAATTTTATAATGCGCATATATTTATGTACAATTTGCGACACTTACTGTTATCTTTGCCATCTATTCGTGCAAGTAATAACTAAAAAGCCACACTTACACGAACAAATTTTCAGTCGATTAGTAGGGTCAGGTATCTTCGAATGCCAGTGTACCATAGAGCTCAATGCAAAGAACTGAGTTACAATGTTATAATCGATACCAAAAATGAACAAATTAAACTGCTGAAATTTAAGTTGTACAAAAAGTTTGCACTTAAGAGAGGGAAAAGCGGGAAATTTATATCTTAAATCGGGAAGCGATATGAGATAACATGAATTCTCTAAATTTTTGGAAAACATATTACTACATCGTATTTCCCGGGATTGAACCACGGTCTTGCATGGTGGCGGGCTGTAGGTTATGAGTGGAATTATGGCGAGCATCGCAACACCCTGTACTCTGCACCCCCATAAATCGTTTCAAATTACGCAGACTCATAATCTCTCGGAAATTTATACAGATAATAACAATTGTATTAATGGTCAGGGAATAATTTTTTTCTCTTTTCCTTCTCGGAGATGAAATATAAATAAACTTACAATGGCGTTTTTATAATCTTCGCCAGTTTCAAAGGCCTGCATTTAAGTCAACACGGCGCGGAGCACTTTCAGAGATAATAACAATGTTGTACTTAATACACGGCCCGCTGTTTCAACAATTTCGTTTCAGCATTAGGAGTTGTCTTGTAATGTTATACGCCGGGATACATAAACGCTCCCCCACCCTCACCTCGCCCGTTTTACATATAAAATGCCGTTTTAGCTATCGCCAGTCAAAATACAGTCCGACGTGTGTATACACGGAGTCTGCCGGTTTACACAGAGAACAGAAAAGAGGGAAGATAATTTGGCGATTCTATGATGATGGAAAAGACCGACCGGCCGCCAAGGCAAGGCAGGGCAGGGCAGTCAAACTCTCTTTCTTCTCTCTTTTTATTTCTGGTTATACTATGGACCTGGTTTTCCTATATCGCATAAAAGGTAGGAGGTATCTGGGATGTGTGTGTGTGTGTAATTTAGCCACCACAGCCGAGTTTCGTATCTCAATTAACGGAGTTGTGTTTGCTTTTTGGAAGTTGCGCTTCTACCAGTGCCCTCCACATCGGCTCTCTCTCTCTCTCTCTCTCTCTCTCCTTTCACTCGCTCGGCCCCTGCACACGATCTCGCAGCGGCGATAAAAAAATTGCGCGCATGTATCGTTTTGTTGGGGTTAAGCTCTCCTCGCTGTTAGCTTCCTCCAATTCCTCCCCAGGTAACTTGCACCAATTTGGAATAATATTGTTTATTTATCTAGCATCGAGGACACAAGTAACGATTGAAGTACAGTACAGAAGGCAAGACCTGTCCTATGTCCTTAACATGTGCCGTGGCTATATCACCAATAGCTATGGAGGGGGAAGACAGGTTTTAGTCTGAAATGAACTTCCCTGTCAGTACATTCGTATACTAAAGTCCCGTCGCTCTAATTTCCGGCAGCCAATCGCGTTGCAGGTCGGCTATTTAAACGTGTGCGTCTTGTGATTCGCTGTTGAAGACGTTATTCATTTCTTAAGGCTCGATAAATATGTTATACAATCGCCCACCATTTTGGCTCTTTCGTTGGCGTTCGCAAAAAGCACACGTAGACGTTATTTTCCGCTCAATTATTTGCTGAATTACAGTGCATTTGATTTATTATCATAGGAGCTACGACATGATAATATTTAATGGTGTGGCAAATAGATTCCTCATATGGTAGCTCGGCAACGAAAGAACAAAAATGGCGAACGATACTACCTACCTAGACTTTATAGAGCCTTCACTTCCTAAGACGTAAGCAAAGAGGAGGAGTCACGCCGGGAATAACAGCGTCGCGACTATAGCAGCATTGACGTGAGTGCAATATATCGCGGACCTGACATCTAGCGGTGTATGCAAGGAGGGGGTTGCCGGGTTTGAACCCACCCTTGAACTTTTTAGATAAAGTGACAAATTTAGATTTTAGTATCTTTTTATACATAATCGTTTACCTATCATATACAAGTACCTGCTGACTATATGCATTTTTTATTATACAAAATTAAACAAGAAGTTAAAATTTGTTAAAAATTGGGTGCCTGTAAAAAATTCTTTAAAATCTTTTATAAGGAAATTCATGAATATGTCCCATGAGAACATGATATAATATAGTATTATTAAATATACTATAAAATAATACATCTTCACTACACAACTTTTAATACTGTATCACTTCGGAATATGTATGGTAAGACTTTCCTGGATACGTCGAAATTTAACACAGGAAAGTTTTACCATACATATTCCGAAGATAATAATAATAATAATAATAATAATAATAATAATAATAATAATAATAATAATAATAAGTTTCTAACTCATGCTTTTCCAATTCACTGTGGGCTAAAGCAAGGAGATGCACTATCACCTTTACTTTTTAACTTTGCTTCCAGAGTATGCCATTAGGAAAGTTCAGGATAACAGAGAGGGTTTGGAATTGAACGGGTTACATCAGCTGCTTGTCTATGCGGATGACGTGAATATGTTAGGAGAAAATCCACAAACGATTAGGGAAAACACGGGAATTTTACTGGAAGCAAGTAAAGAGATAGGTTTGGAAGTAAATCCCGAAAAGACAAAGTATATGATTATGTCTCGTGACGAGAATATTGTACGAAATGGAAATATAAAAATTGGAAATTTATCTTTTGAAGAGATGGAGAAGTTCAAATACCTGGGAGCAACAGTAACAAATATAAATGACACTCGGGAGGAAATTAAACACAGAATAAATATGGGAAATGCCTGTTATTATTCGGTTGAGAAGCTTTTATCATCCAGTCTGCTGTCAAAAAATCTGAAAGTTAGAATTTATAAAACAGTTATATTACCGGTAGTTCTGTATGGTTGTGAAACTTGGACTCTCACTTTGAGAGAGGAACAGAGATTAAGTATGTTTGAGAATAAGGTTTTTAGGAAAATATTTGGGACTAAGAGGGATGAAGTTACAGGAGAATTAAGAAAGTTACACAATACAGAACTGCACGCATTGTATTCTTCACCTGACATAATTAGGAACATTAAATCCAGACGTTTGAGATGGGCAGGACATGTAGCACGTATGGGCGAAACCAGAGTATTAGTTGGAAGACCGGAGGGAAAAATATCTTTGGGAAGGCCGAGACGTAGATGGGAGGATAATATTAAAATGGATTTGAGGGAGGTGGGTTGTGATGACAGAGACTGGATTAATCTTGCTCAGTATAGGGAACAATGGCGGGCTTATGTGAGGGCGGCAATGAACGTGCGGGTTCCTTAAGAGCCATTTGCAAGTAAGTAATAATAATAATAATAATAATAATAATAATAATACACAAAATTTAAAATACCGGTAATGTAAATTGTAAAGAATATTAATATAACCCCTTTTGACAAAATTCTGCGTACGCCACTGGTAGAAAGCGATAAATATGGGAAGAGCTGTTGAGTGAAAAGGTCAAAACCATAGAAGGATGTCATATATTTTTCCATAACTCATTCCTAACTGCAGAGAGCAACGATTACATTTTCTTTCTGGTGTAATTAATGCTAAAAGTCATGCAGAGTGTCACATTACCTGACGGATTCATCTGAGCTGAGGTGATTTTTTAGTCAATTACGCTAAAATACTTCAATGACGAGCTAAAATTCCCCAATACAGGAAAACTCGTAAAATGAGTACTGATATTACCCCATTCAAATGCGAAATCTGAAAGGATTTCCTCGATAGTAAGTGATGTCAAAAGAAAGAAGAGAAATGGAATAAGAGATGAAGCTCTGGGTTGAGTTGTTCTTGTACGTTCTGCCTTCTTTAGACAAATGGTTAAAATTCAGCAGAAAGGTTTAAAACAGCGCGATACAAGAATAATTAACATCGAGTGATATGTCACTCTTCAAGTATGCTCGTGTGGTCAGCGCAGATGTGGAAAGAAGCTTCTCAATGTATAACAATGTCCTCAGGCCGTTCACATTCCAGAATCTTCGGATATAGGGCTACTGTACGGTTTTAGAAAAACGTTTTGTCGTATAGAACCTTTTAAGTCCCAGAAAAGAGGCAGTGCTCATGATCAGAGAACGAACGATCTGTTTCACAAAAGAACGACTAGTTGAGGTAAGAAAATTAGTTTTGTTTCGTTGTATATCTGATCATGCGCAATGCCTCCTTTCTGGGTCTCAGTATCTCTGCGACAAAACTTCTTTTATAAGACTGTACAAAGTCATGTATTGCAATACAGAGAGCTGTTAATTTGAGGTAGAAATTTTACTACTTATGTATAGGACTATTTATTTTTAGATATTTTTTTTTTTCAGAATTTTAGGACATTTTCTAATATTTTAGATCATTTTAGGGGGTTTTTAGGTCATCAAAATCAGCACCCTGCTAACAACTATGTTGTCCACTAAGTTCGGAACAATTTCGTCCCTTCTCTACTTCCGACGAAGTTCCTGGATTGCAATCACATCCCGGCCCAACAAACATTTTGTGTGCCCGTCCTTAGTTAAGTACCATTAACAGAATTTTTGTAATGTCTGTACAATGTTGACGAAAATATTTTCAGTGACTCCTATCTATAATATCTACAGCTGTCTATTTAGAGTTTCTCTTTTATTTTTGCGCCTATTTCAATTCATGTATTCTTTACAGTTATTGATTTCTTGGATTTTCCTGATAATTTTTACAATCCATGTTGAATCTTCCGTACACTACTTTTAACACTTGAATATAAATAATTGATTAAATGGCGATCTTATTCGTGGTAATTGTGTAAGCATGTGCGGCTTACAGCTGTTTCGGTGCTATTCGACACCATCCTCAGAGCCTACTAGATCTCGGCGCTATCTCAACTGGACAGACAGGCAGATCATTCCAAACTCGATACAAAGAACACATTAAAGCAATAACCAGAGGACACAATACATCTACATATGCCGAACACATAACTAATGCCAACCACACATACAATAACATAAATACAGACATGGAAATCCTACACATACAACCCAAAAACCAAAAACTCAACACACTAGAACAATACGAAATATACAGACACACTAAAACACACTCCAGTCAAATTCTCAACACACAGATCAATTTCAGAACACACACACTATTTGACACAACTCTTCATCATACGAACGCATCCACACAACAGGCAGCGAAGTTGAGATAGCGCCGAGATCTAGTAGGCTCTGAGGATGGTGTCAAGTAACACCGAAATAGCTGTAAGTCGCACATGCTTACATAATTAACACGACTAAGATCGCCATTTAATCAAATTATTTAATTTTTACAAGTTCTTCTGGGAACAAACTCGCAAAGTTTCTTTTTAGATGGTAATTCTACATTTTCATGAAGTTCATTTTATTGTGTACTGACAATGTATTTCTACAGAACTCAGTACAGATATTTTAACATTCATCCCTCTCTTTAATCCACTAGCCCAACATTTCCTTAGAACGCATAATTTAAATAAATTGCCGCTTTGAGTTACAATGTTGCCAACCGCAGCATGATTATGCACCGCGGAGCGAAATTTATTAACTAAGTTAATTATAAACATGTACAGAATGGTGCAGATAAAGTAGCCCGTGTAAGTATAGAGTAAATGCAGAGAGAAGTGCTGAAAAGGACTCACATTTATATGTAGAAGATGTTGAAAGTGACTCCCTGCAGCATCAAACAGAGCTGTGCACGTCTAATCACATTCAGATACATTTTGCACACATCCCGTAGCGCGCCACTAATTTTTAACCAAATCCTGTATTGTTCTCTTTATCGGTTGATCTCTATCCGGAAAATTGTCCCTGAAAATTTAGCGGGTGTCCTTAATCCAGCCTATTCTCACACACGCTTCCAGAATTTCCACTCTTTCCTGTATCCAGGAAGTCATTTTGCAGAATCCAAACAGACACGTGTAATTCCACTGATGACTGATGAAATACTGACAGGAAGAATGCCAACAATTGATTATTGCATAAAATTGTCCATTGTTGTAGCTGTTTACTCATTTCGTTATGATACGATACGATAGAATACGATAGTGGAATTTCAAGCAGCAGTGTTGCCAAGTCAGCGGTTTTGTAGCTAAATCTGGTGTTTTCAGGACTATGGTCAGCTACAGAATTTTACCGTCAGCGGCTAGCTATTTATTTGGCTTTTTTTTTAAGATTCCGGCAGAGGGAGACGATATTTTTAAGTTTTTTTTTTTCTGTAAAGATATTATAATTGTTTTTATATGTACTTACGGACAATAATATTAGTTAATCATAAACCAGAGATTAATATGGTATTATCACAATTTTTCATTGTGCGAGTATAAAATATCAATGTTTTAAGTTAATTCGATTTGGTACAATCATGTCCATTTCCTGCCTCATCCATTGTTGTCGTACAAGTAAGGTATGTCATATTCGTAAACTCTTGTCTAATCATGTATGCATTGATTTTGTAAATGAATTGATATATTTAATCATAAATAGTAGATAATGAACTCAATTATTATTTTCATTTATGCTAACTTATATTATGATACATTCATTCATTCATAGTATTGTGCCCATGGGCAGATCTTTCACTACAAACTCAGCATTCTCCAGCTTTCTTACTTTCTGCCTTCTTCTTTGTCTCCTCATATGATCCATATATCTTAATGTCGTCTTATATATTATTTAATTTACCATTACACATTGTAATTTATGTACCACACACATACTTAAAACTTAAAACCAAAGTCATTGTCGGCAGGGACGTCTCCAGTTCAGTATGAAATCAGATTTCGAACCGACTGGTGTGATTGTGAATGTGGTTGTTTCCGAAGTGTCCAGTATATTCTTGATCTACTTAATTCAATTTTGAAGAAATATGTCGCGTAAAACTCCATACTTACAAAAGTTTATAGTTGTGTGAAAAAAACATACTGTATTGAAAGATTGGGTGGAAGAAGTTGCCGGTGATAGCTGGAAAGCTCGATATAAATGGTGTAAGGTGATATTGAATGCAAAATATTCAGTTTTAATTATTGTCCATACGATTTTGCATTGAATATAGAGCCTACGAAGTGATGCACACTTTCCATAATTTAGTCTACATTTTTATAAAATTCTCCAGTTCCTAAAACTGTATAGTTTGTACTTCAAATTTGAAAGTAATGTGTTAAGAAAAATCTGGAGTTTTTCAACTACAGTTCAGCGGTTTTTTTTAAGCTTGTGCAGCGGTAAATGGAATTCTGAGTTGGCAACACTGACTGCTACCAGTATACTGTAATTATACACTATGAACTTACTCATTTCTTCTAAAATTCTAACCCATGTGGCCGTGTGCTTTGCTACATGGCAGCAACTAAAGGCGAATGTGAAAATGTTTGAAGTAATATAATTAAATTATTTCTATATCTTAACGGAGTCAATTCTGCCCATGGAGCCTTCATTTTCTGTTCCTCCACGTCTACAATAAGAAAGTTGCAACGCGTCTGCTGCTGCGAGTAAACAAGACCGGTTGCCATAACAACAAACACGCGGCTGTATTTTGTTTCCAGCGTTGCAATGCTAGGAACAGTTATCGGACGCTCGATCGTCAACTGTCAACGTGTTTATGAACACGGCCACAGGCGTTCGGTGGGATGGGTGCGTTTGATATTTAAAACATTAAATAAATAAGTAAATATTTGTACGTCTGAGCGGAGTTTTACAGATTTCCGCGTTCCCTGCGGCACTACGAGCAATGGCTGGGCGTCCTCGGGGAGGACAGCGATGAAAGCGTGGCTGAATAGGACTTTCGGGACTACGCGGTGACCACGGAGCAATGGTTGAAAGAGACAACGAAGCAGCAACTCCACAGTGGAATCTTCACCAATAAACCGGGACTATAGTCCATCGAACTCAAGATTGAAACCCGATCTCAACAAATATTCGTGTTGTGATGTGTCATGATCCATCTTCTACCATAGTACAACTCTCGGCTTATACAGGAGTTCATTATCATATTTTATATTTAAATGCTAAGTTTTTCTTTCTAAATAAATATTGTTATAAAATAATTCATTCGTACTTTTCTGCCCAACAGCAGGTATTTCACTGCATTCCCCATCTTTCTTATTTTCTGCCTTTCTCTTAGTCTCTATATATGATTCATATATCTTAATGTCGTCTATCATCTGATTTCTTCTTCTGCCCCGAACTCTTCCCCGTTCACTAATCCTTCCAGTGCATCCTTCAGTAAGTAGTTTTTTCTTAGCCAGTGACCGAGCCAATTTTTTTTCTCTTCCTGATCAGCTTCAGTAATTATTCTTTCTTCTCTACCCTTTCCAACACAGCTTCATTTCTTATTCTGTCTGCCCATTTCACACGCTCATGTCCGCATTTCAAATGCTTCTAGCCGATTTTCTTCACTTCGTCGTAATGTTCATGTTTCAGCCCCATACAATGCGACACTCCACACAAAGCACTTCACTGCTCTCTTTCTTTGTTCTTTTTCCAGAGACCTGCATCAGATGCTCCTTTTCCTATAAAAGCTTGGCAGCAGCTCATGTTACTGCTTATAGTACACCCCAAGTATTTGAAGCTGTCCACTGGTCTACTGCCTCATTTAGAATTCGTACATTTAACTTCTATGTTAAATAAATTTAACTTCAAATATATTTACCATGATGATTAAAAAAGCACCACTCGTTGCCGATACATTCTAGAGTGATGTCACTTGGAAGGGAAGGAATCATCACCACCTGCCCCACAGTTGTGACCTTATCGCAGAATGTGAAGCAGGTTAAAGTGTTATAGAGTGGCAAAGCCCTAACGTGGAGAAAAAGCTACTTTTGAGTATTTTACGGTGAAATTTGTTTTTAAAACACTTATTGGTAAATCTTTTCTTGAACACATTATGAAAATCGGATATTGTTTTGTTATCACATAGTTGCGGCGAGGGTAAAAGGAAAGTGTGAAGCTGGATAATTATATTGTAATGCCAGTATCGCATTATTATACTATGAAACTGCTTATAAAAGAGAATGCAAAGTTGAAAATCAAATTGGATGTGTGTTTGTAAGCTATTTATCGCTAAGGATAGCAACCACAACTCTAAGTTACATTTCTAATGTAATTATATCGTCAACAATACTATTTAATCGCTTTCCAGCATGTGCACTATATAATTCGATATGAAAGTATATTAGTACATTATGCAACGAGCCTATAACGAAGGTAATTAAGAAGCGAGTATGGATATTTATGAAACGAACGCAAGCGAGTTTCATAATTTTCATACGAGCTTCTTAATTACCATTATAGGCGAGCTTCATACGACTTTTTATGCTCGACCATATTTCTAACTTGATATTATTAATTTTATTGTATCTGACCTGGAGCAATGTCCCGTACGTGAGATGTGCGCAGACGCGTAAGTATTGATTTTTTCCGAGGAACAGATGTCCACATTGACCTTGCTAGGCCATAAGAACCTACAGAGATAACATTGTAATAAAATTAGACAATGAAAAACGAGATGACAAATTGAATTTATTTGAATATTATTTACAATTAACGCTAATTATTATAGTAACAGAACATAACCTTCTGCGACAGTATTGGATTTCCAGCCTCCGTGACTTTTCGCTAATTCTCTTTCGATTACATATCCGAGAATAATCGATACTTGCGGTTTTATAACGGTAGAAAGCTGACCTGTCATTGCTGAACAGTTGTAACCTGAGTCGTCATTGGCTGAAAGACCTGACCTTTTATGAGTTGGTGTACTTTAATGACATGTATTAAAGATCTGCTACCAGGTGTATAATTACTACATTTCGGCATGGTCGAGCATAAATTATTTAAATGTACCGAAGTACATATGATATTTCCATGCAGATATTCTGCGTCATCATACGATGAAAGAGTAATGGAACGGAGAAAAATTCTCTCCGGCGCCGGGATTTGAACTCGGGTTTTCAGCTCTACGTGCTGATGCTTTATCCACACTATTCACTCATAACGAGTGCACCTCAGCACATGTGTGGACTTCGGTCCTACGTTCATAGACGTCTATGACGTAGTGCAGAGGGCGGCCACTAGAGGGAACCCAAGACTTGGAGCTTAATCTGAGACGATTCTGTCCGACGCCGGGGTGGTATCCGGTGTGGCTTAGTGGATAAAGCATCAGCACGTAGAGCTGAAAACCCGGGTTCAAATCCCGGCGCCGGAGAGAATTTTTCTCCGTTCCATTACTCTTTCATCGTCGATAGGAAAGGTTTATTCCGCAAAGAGTTGGAGTTTATTTTTCAATTTACTTTATACTCCTATCGAAGTAAGAAATACTCGTAATAATAAAATTATACCATCAACAAAACCAACGCTTAAAAATAAACCACAGCCTGGCTTTCACAAATCAATTTTGTTTCAACAATGAATAAGTTTGCATCGAGTCTGATGTGGTTCATCAGATCGACTTTGATGACATCATCAATGATTTCTCTCTGAAGAAAGTGCGAAGGAAATCTTTATAATTCACAAGTAAGATGCATGTATTTTAATTCCAGTAATTTATTGTTTTCTGAATTGTAACATTTCATTTAAAACTAATTGAAACTAAATATGACCTGTGTAATAGCTTCTCATAAAATGTTTGTGGGGGTTGGGGGCGGCAAATTTCAGCACTGTCAGGGGCGGCACTATACCTAAATCAGTCCCTGCCCACTCCCAGGGTCCCCTGTGTATTCTCTTTCCACCAGGGCTGGTGGCCTAAGGTCCCCACTGTAACCATGGATTATCCAAAAAAGCAAGTTGTCCGAATCAGCCGCTTTGGTTGGGATAAACAGTGTTTAACTGTAATATATTATGACTAAAAAGACAGAACTTCTGTAACACTCTGTCATAATGTAAGAAAGAACACGTGTTGAGGGAGAAGTCCTACGTCAGCAGTGGCGAAAACGTGACTCGCGAGACATTGTGGCTCGCAGTGATAGCTGTGCATTTCGATTGCTTCTAACCTCCGCCAACCCCCACCCTCTCACTCACTGGAGTCAAACTCCGTTCCATTTGTATTTGTCTCTCACCTGCGAGTGGCATATGTCTCTCTCGAAACCATGTACGAAAGTTCCAAGTAGGATGGGAGGACGCATTTTTTTTATATCACTATGATGAGAATATTAAATGTATGATTTGTTCACAAGTATTACGAGGAAAACGGTTGTATGACATAAAACGGCATTATACTACATGTTACTGATGAAACATTAAAAGGTTAAGTATCATCATCATCATCATCTCTGTACGTCGACCCTTTTTCAGCAGATGTACGAATAATGCGGTTAGCTCTTCCCTCACTGATTTACTATGTGATGTCAAATGAAAGCTAGATGTAAGGGCTTGACAAATGTTGAACTTGCAAATCTTTGCCAAAAAATAAATATCCGAAGCTTCGTTCTTTCGCTTGCTCTGTTGAAGCCATGTTCGCTACACCTTACGTCTGTGAAAAATTATTTTCAACGATGAAAATAGTAAAAATCAAATTTAGATCACGACTGACAGACAAATACCTTCTTGATCAACTACGACTGGCAGTAAGTGACATAATTCCTGATTTTGAAACTTTGTCGCAGAGACAGTCTGAAGACAGTTAATTTTAGGTTGTGATATTGTTCATTTCTTTCTTCGTTACACGTACTAAACATTAGTTTGTAGCCTTGTACTGTATAAAATTACATTTAAGTGCTTGATGTAAGGAAAATGAAAATCCGTTAATAAGTCAGACAGTTGCTTCACTTCCCTTTCTGGTGTCCGCCTCCCTCCATACAGGTTACAAAGTGGCTCGGCGCACGATTATATTTTCGCCACCACTGTCCTACGTAGATATATGCCGTGAATCAATCACATTCCTTGAGCGCGGAGTGATACAAACTGCATTGTTTATGTGAGATTTGTATCTAGAGCTGGATGGAACACAGAACGTCTGTTTCTTCTGGCAGGACACGCAAGAGAACGGCCTGACCTCAGCATAGTTGCGATGTGCTAAACACGGCAAGAATTACATCCAAACAGAACAAATTCAGCAAACAGCAAGAAAATGCGAGCAGCGAGTAAACAAGAAGCACGGCAAACAGATGGGCGCTCCATTTGTGTGAGAATGTCCAAGTCTGTTTGCCCAACTTTTTATACCGGCCAGACGCAGCTGCTCTGTTTACGTGGAAATTAGAATCAATGCAGCAGAGCCTGTTTGTATTGGCTATCGACTGGATCGCTGATCTCTTTCATTTCCAAGCTCTGAAACATAAGTCAAATGTCGTCGCTCAATTTTCTGGCTCATCCACTCATTGATTCACCAGGGGTGCCAACCTTTGAAGTGTGTTACGTAATCCCATCGTATTTACGCCCCCATTTAGAAAAAAAGTCAGATTTCAACTTCTACCGCCGCTGCTCCTATTCCTTTTTTCATATGAATAAATTTCTACCACTTAGTCTAAAAAAAATAACCTTATTCAGACGCTTGTAATGCCCAATTTTGATTACTGTGATTCCTTGTTAACTAAAGTATGTTCTCTCCAGCTGAGAGACTACAACGTGTTCATAATGTGTGCATACGATTCATCTGTAAAGGCTGGCTCACAATAAACCGGGAACGAGAACCAGAATGAAAACGAGAAGCAGAGGACGTGAATATGAACATTTTTGATTCACAATAAACCGAGAACGTAGACGACTATGCATATCGATATGCATGTCAATAACGATATGTAAAGTCGATATTACGCATTCTGATGTTATTTGTGTATAATTGATCAATGGCGTTCTTTCATGAGTACAAGGCAGCCAACATAAACATAGGTTAACCAACTTCGAAATTTCAACTGAAACATTTCATTAGGTACGGTACCATAAATATGCCCATGCATCTTTATTATCACAACCTATTTTAAGTCTACCATGACGTAAAATAATTAGAGAAGAAACATTTGTAATAGAACAAAAATGAACACAACAGTAGTTATTGAATTGAAGCATGAATATGTAGTGTGTAATACAACCAATACAGTAATAAAATATGATTCACTTACGATCGGTGTTCAAAGATGCAGCTATTTCTCATCTTTATACGAGGCGCGCCGCTTATCGTAAACGTGAGGATTTTCCTCAACACTCAATATTAGAATCTCATCAAATGAAACTTGCTCCATGATGCACAGCACAGAACAAAATAATGCATAGGTTATGTCACGGTCTTCTTGCTACAAAATATACGACGACAAAATAGCTTTTAGATGGCAATAGAATGAATCTAGTGGGCTGTGATCGGAAACGTGAACGCCGAAGTTGAAACTTGGCCAACTCTCCGTTCCCGATCCCGGGCTCCGGCAAGCTTTTCGTTAATTGTGAATGATCATATTTAAATGTACACATTTGAACAATTTTACCGTTTTCGTTTTCGTTCCGATTCTCGTTTCCGGTTTATTGTGAACCAGCCGTAATATTAGTAAATTTGACAATGTAACGCCTTCCCTCCAGGTACTTTCATGGGTGCGTCTGAAGGAACAAAGAACAATACATTCGCTGTCTCTTCTGTTTAGAATCATGCATACTTCTACTCCGAATTATCTGTTATCGCGCTTTCAATTTCTTACAACTCTTCGAAACCGACATCAAGCACTTCTTTCTATCCCTCATCATAGAAGTCTTTATACTCATCTTCCTATACTGTAGAAATACCTCGCCTCTGGAATTCGTTACCTAATGACGTCAGGGACTGCCGGACTTTATCACAATTCAAAATTAAACTGGAAAATTTTGTGTTAGTTAATGTTTTTAGGTTAATGTTTTTAGGTATTGCTAGAAGTATAGATTTGTGTTTTTTTTTTCTTTTTCTTTTTTAATCTAGATTAAAATTGCAAGTTTCTTGTTTATGTTAGTTAATTAGTTAGGATAGAATTAATTACGATACTTAATCACTCATTTAAAGTTTGTGTGACTGCAACCTGTGTATATTTTTGTGTGGCTTTACTTTTTTTATAGTGTTTTTTTCTCTCTCTCTCTTTATTTCTAGTGTAGCTTTATTTTGTATATAGTGTATTTTTTTCTCTGTTTTTCTTTATTATTGTATTTGTATTCCTGGTGTTGTGGAAGAGAAGGCCTGATGATCTGCAATACTCGTAAATTTAACCATATAACACCTTCCCTCCAGTTACTTTCATGGGTGCGTCTGAAGGAACGAAGAACAATACATTCACTGTCTCTTCTGTTTAGAATCATGCATATTTGTACTCAGAATTATCAGGCATTGCTTTTACAATTTCTTGCAACTATGAAACCGGCATCAAGCACTTCTTCATATCCCTCAACACACAACGTCTTTATACTCATACATACTCTATCACTGTAGAAATACTTCGCCTCTGGAATTCTTCACCTAATGACGTCAGGAATTGCCCGACATCAGAACTCAAAATGAAAATGAAATTTGAAGATTTTGTCTTATTCCGTAGTATTTAATTATTGTTATATGTGATGATTTGTGCTTCTTCTCTAGATTTAAAATTTGTAGTTTCTTGTTGATGTTTCTTAATATCTTAACCTTTTTCATTCACTAGGATATACTCTTACTTCTGATACTTAATCTTAAGTTCAGCTTCACTCATTTAAACGTTGTGTGGTTATAGCCTGTATAATTATATTTTCATGTTTTTATTTTACGTTTACAGTTAGGTTTTTCTATTATTGTATACGTACAGGGACATCATTCTATTTTTGCGAACATTTCTAATATTAACCTGGCTATACCTTTGCATTAAAGGTTGAGAACCGGAAACACAGTTTGCTATCCCCTTCCCACGACTGGAGTTCGATGATACTTGCGTAATATAGAAACAAATCACTTTACTAGGTATAGGAGGGAAGAAAAGTAGTTCATCCATTTACGTAAACTAGGAAATATCGCGATTTTGAGTTTGACTATTTCGTTTATATAACGTCATTCCATTTTCGACCAATGAAATGTAATGAAATTTTGAATTCCAACCAATCACAGTCACACTTTGCGATAATTTTTGCAGCTAGATTTATCACTATCAATTTATCGCATGGTCGTTCATTTGTTTAGTCGTTGTCGCCAACTGTTTCCCCGTAAATTGATGATCATGAATACATTAAGATGCAACTACACGGTTAAACTTTTCTTTCAACTTTAAAGCAAAGAATGCAAGATTGATATTTAATATTAATTAATATATTTACGCAGTGAAGACGACGTTCAAAACGGCGCACCACGTAGACACAAAATCTTCATGCATCTTAATTGAACGTACCTTTTTAACTTGATGCTTTCAATATTCTTCCCAGATTGCACGCATAAGCGATTAGAATATTGAACTGTGTAGATGCAGCTTTAATTCCGTTACACATTACAGCGAGAATGCGTTTGTCGAGCTATAAAAAATGCTTTCGTGTAGCACTGATTGTGTGTAACGGTCGAAATAAGGCACAGCTGATATTGGTCCTGCTACCACAGGTAACTTAACCTATAATTGTAGCCTATAAAATTTGTATTTTGTGAATAAAATTAAACAATTAATAGAAAGTCAGATGTTCAAATTTATGTAACATCATCGCATATCAAACCCAAAGACCTTGCATAGTAATAATGTCTTTGATGAAACTGCTTTCCGTATGGCGTAATAAAATTCGTGTTTTAATTAGGCCTATCTATACAGAGATGCTTCACTGTGTAGCAACATGTCTCGCTGTGAATACATAAGCATTGGTATATAGCTGTCCCCACTGTTACTGTTAAATTAAATTATGATTTCAGCAGATAATGAAAATGTATTTACGTCATAATAATAAGAGAAAAATGCAGTACATGTAATTAACATTGTTAAACCTGTATTTCGCTTTTCGCAATTGGCATTACTGAATAATAACATCGAATTCATGTATTGCAGTAATCGATATTCATCTATTTCAACTTCACAATGTCTGAATAGGTTAAGTATTCGTTAACATTTTGAGATCGAATTTTAGGGATATATTATTTACATTTTTATTTTATTCACGAAATAGTTCTAATAAATGTCACTCGAGGTCTGAGATTTCCCAGATAAATCCACTCGCTTCGCTCGTGGATTTCTCGGCGAATCTCAGACCTCTCGTGACATTACTACAGCTAATTTTCATTAGGTTTTTGTATAATCAAAATACAGTACAGTATTAACAATAAGTGTTTTTACTCACGAACTGAGCTATCCATTCGAACATTATGCAGTGTACCTTATACTATCTACAGTAGCCCGGGTTCGATTCCCGGTCGGGGCAAGTTACCTGGTTGAGGTTTTTTCCGGGGTTTTCCCTCAACCCAATATAAGCAAATGCTGGGTAACTTTCGGTGTTGGACCCCGGACTCATTTCACCAGCATTGTCACATTCAGACGCTAAATAACCTAAGCTGTTGATAAAGCGTCGTAAAATAACCTACTAAAAAAAACTATCTACAGCACATTAGCGTACAATACAGAGAAATTGAAAAATAATCATAATATGGATATTTAAACACATTTTTCAAAATGGTGGCCGTTCATTTCGATACAGGCTTCAGTTCTAATGTGTGTAATTCCAATTGCCAGTTCGTCCTTCGTACTAGTAACTCATGTTGAAATAATTCTGTACCTTATCTGTAAAAGAGTACCTTACGAAATGTAAATTCAATCTTCACTTCTGCCCGATCCGAGAAGATAAAATTACTCAGATATGCTATCTACTGTCCGTCCAAGTTGTTATGTCGCAGGGTCATAGAAAAGGGGAAAATCACGTAAGTGTTAATTATTTAACAAAGCCCTTTTATTTAAGTTATTTTAAACAGTTGTATGGGTATAATATTACGTCGACGTCGACGTCCAATGTATTTAAAAATAGGCTTAAGGACTTTACTAATAGACGGTAGTATATTATACACACTACTTAAAGGGTGTAATTGATATCTTGTTATTTGAAGTGTTCTATCAGTGAGGAAGTCTGTAGTGTCTGTGAAGTCTATTGTGCAAGTGAAGTGTGTTGGTGTCAGTGAAATGGCTGTGCAAAGTATTTGAACAGTGAAATGGTTAGAAGTGTTAGTGAAATCAGGTAGAATCAGTGCAGTGAGTGAGTTGACAGCGAAATAAGTGTAGTGCCGAAAAGTACTTGTGCAGGTATGAACCTGTCACACTCGTGGGTCTTAGTTCGAACTTAGGGTTAAGATACAAATTAGATTTACTTTAAATGTTATTTTAAGTGACCATGCTTCATTTAATTTAGGATGCTCCTTGTTATTGTTGTTATTATTATTATTATTATTATTATTAGTAGTAGTAGTAGTAGTAGTAGTAGTAGTAGTAGTAGTAGTAGTAGTAGTAGTAGTAGTAGTTATTGTTTTTTATTAGTTGTGTTTATTATTAATTGGCATTATTGAGTGTAATTAGTTACCACTGCCACCGGGTATATACCCATTTGCAGTGTGACAGTCTTGCTAATATACCGTGTATAGTTTTTATACGAGACTTATCCAGAGTCGAGACAGAAAATGTTACTAATAAACCGTGAATAAGCTATGGACGTATAAACAGGCTGTAACTATGCAATGGGAATTGCTTTGCAGTAGTTATATACACGAAACCCCTTGTTTAAGCGTTGTATATAGGGAAAAAATGGCCGCCCGTCTAACAGCTGTTCATATCGACTGTCATTTTATGATGATGGTTGCCTAGTAACCACAGAAGAACAAGCCAAAGATCATAGAATTATTAGAATAATATTGCTGTAGCTTGTACTCTTTGACCAAAATGTAGTGTGGTAATCGATTAGAGCCAGTTGTACTATCGATATTTAACACGCCACACTAGAGCGCTCTACCGGATCCAGTAGAGAACCTCAGATATTCTATTACCTTTCGTAACGAAGTAATGACGAAACTATGACGTAGCTGTGTAACAGTTATATTATTATACACGACGTATGTAGTGATTATTAGTAAGGAATTTACACACGACGTATAAACGAGCTACTCATTGTATAAGTATAAGATAGTTAAACGTCTGTATGTAGAGTTTTTATTAGTAAGACCGTGAATAAATACATACACACATACAATTCCTAACAGAAATTAATGTTCTCAGAAAAGAGCTAAGACAGCCCAGCCACTAGCCTTTACAGAATTTTTGTTAGGTGTCGACATTTCCAGGTCAGTTTGAATTAATAGTAATAATAATAATAATAATAATAATAATAATAATAATAATAATGGTTTAATAATAATGGTTTAATAATAGTGGTTTATTTTAACTGGCAGAGTTAAGGCCATTCGGCCTTCTCTTCCACTCAACCAGTATGATAAAAAATTAATACAGTGCTATGAACATAACATAATTAATATAATACAATACAATTCAAAGCAATACAATACTACAAATACAAGACAATATAATACATAATTAATATAATACAATGACAATTCTTTTCGTCTTCACAATACCAATAAAATAATTATGTAATAATAATAATAATAATAATAATAATAATAATATAGTAATGATAGTCATATCTAAATTAAATTAAATTATTAAGCTCGATCACAAGTATAATTTCAATTTGACTGCGCCCCTAAGAAATCGTTTAGCCTTTTCTTGAAAGTGGTTATTGTCTGGCAGCCCCTAATCTTCTGAGGTAGAGAATTCCATTCACGGGGAACTGAGATAGTAAAAGAGAATGAATAGTGGGATGTTCTATGGGCAGGAATTGCTAGGATTTGGCTCTCCTGTGACCTGCTGTTTAGATTGTGATTGGAGGATAAGTAATTTGCTGCACAGTTTTACGATATAAACTTATAAAGCATAAATTCTTGCTCCTCTACACGAGAATTCAAGATACGCCGATAAAATTACATGAGTTGTAACGAATTAATTTTACTGTAGTGATTACAAGGCAGAGAAAGACTTCAACAAACATCTCCACGCGCGTTTCAAGCCATTTCCGCCTTCCTCCGCGCTATCAAAATTCTTGGTGCCTCGCATGACGAGCTTAAGATTTTTCGAATGCCCGACCGGCACGCCACTCGCTGCAACGAACAAGCGACGATCGGCGTGAGCAGCTGTAAACCGCTCGCGTGGCGCGAGCCATCAGCAGCGTCGCACAAACCGTGGGCCGCGGACCCGATGCACTGCTGAAACGAGGACTGCGTAGTAAAGAGAATGTTAAAGAGATTGGGCGCGACAAAGACGAACGGAACCGTTCATTCTACTTGCTGGAGATGGAGGAAAGAACGTAACTTCATAAGCAGCGCTAGGATTTTCATGAAATTGCGTCTTTCTTTCTGGTAAGCCAGAATCATTAAGTTTTATGACAAATGGGTCTTTTAATAGCCTATTTATTTATCTGTTTTATTATTATTATTATTGTTATTATTATTATTATTATTATTATTATTGATTGTGATATTGATTGTGAATCTTTCATAAGCAATATCAGTCTTCGTATTCCTGCTAATGGTTTAAGATTTCATAAATTGTTTTATAATAAGAATCCTAAATCTCTCTCTCCGGTCTGCAGATGCATTAAATATGCTAATTTGCATGGATTCAACTTGGATCCATTTAATGTGTAGTATATCTTTGAGTTTTTAACTCACTGACCTAATTTTATAATTATTTGTCCATTTTATTTCTTGCATTTGGTCAATTGATTAATGTAGACTATTCCATTATTTCAATTATCTCATTGTACAAATTTATAATTTTATAATTATTATGTAATCAATGAATGATGTAGACTATTATATTGCTTGTATTCCATCTCATTGCCATTTTCTATCATTCATTCTCATCATCATTTGTTGTTTTGTTCTGTTTTGTATCGTGCTAAACTGTAATTGGCCTTGTGCTGTTGTTTTTGCACGTTAATATTCTAAATAAACAAATAAATAAATTATTCCATGTATTGTGGGTCCCTATCACCACGGCATGGCGCTTCCTCAGGTTGCGGATCGAGGAGACGGCCTCGAGATATGGAGGGTAGCTGTGAATATATTGAATAAGCATGCGGATGATTTGAATATGTTAGGAGAAAATCCACAAACGATTAGGGAAAACACGGGGATTTTACTGGAAGCAAGTAAAGAGATAGGTTTGGAAATAAATCCCGAAAAGACAAAGTATATGATTATGTCTCGTGACCAGAATATTGTACGAAATGGAAATATAAAAATTGGAAATTTATCTTTTGGAGAGGTGGAGAAGTTCAAATATCTGGGAGCAACAGTAACAAATATAAATGATACTCGGGAGGAAATTAAACACAGAATAAATATGGGAAATGCCTGTTATTATTCGGTTGAGAAGCTTTTATCATCCAGTCTGCTGTCGAAAAATCTGAAAGTTAGAATTTATAAAACAGTTATATTACCGGTTGTTCTGTATGGCTGTGAAGCTTGGACTCTCACTTTGAGAGAGGAACAGAGATTGAGGGTTTTTGAGAATAAGGTGCTTAGGAAAATATTTGGGGCTAAGAGGGATGAAGTTACAGGAGAATGGAGAAAGTTACACAACACAGAACTGCACGCATTTTATTCTTCACCTGACATAATTAGAAACATTAAATCCAGACGTTTGAGATGGGCAGGGCATGTAGCACGTATGGGCGAATCCAGAAATGTATATAGAGTGTTAGTTGGGAGGCCGGAGGGAAAAATACCTTTAGGGAGGCCGAGACGTAGATGGGAAGATAATATTAAAATGGATTTGAGGGAGGTGGGATATGATGAATTTATCTTGCTCAGGATAGGGACCAATGGCGGGCTTATGTGAGAGCGGCAATGAACCTCCGGGTTCCTTAAAAGCCATTTGTAAGTAAGTATTACTATTATTATTATTATTATTATTATTATTACTATTATTATTATTACTATCGCTTTTTAATGTAATCTTGGCCACAAATCCCTATTAAGACGTTATTTCGCTTTTTTATTTCGTTTCATGTTTTCTCCACATAACTATTTCGTCATCAATACTCATTTTTAATCGTTTTTCTACACATTCAGTAACGCCATTTTAACGTTCAATCCTATATAGGCTGAAAAATAAGTATGGACCAGGGTTCAAGCTAGAAAATAAATAATTGTCGCAAAATGCACAAATTAAAAATTATATTCATGCAAATTGTGAAATACTTGTGCAATATTATAAATAATTGTGCAGAAAGATAAAATTAATAAAGTATCCAGAAACGAAAAATTTATGTAATTTGTTTCTTGGAGTATAAGAAAGACAATTTAAAAATTCACACACTTCGACATTTTATCACTAAGGAGGCATTGAGAATAACATACAATATGGTGTAATAAATTGGGTTGGAGTAGCATCATCTGTACTTAATCCATTAATTTTATTACACAGAAGATTAATAAAAATTTCTTTTATCAAAAATATGGAATACCCAACAAATTTAATTAACACAGAATTTAAAATATTAACAATTGAAGAAATTTATAAATATAGTTTACTAACTTACTACCACAGAAGTCAATTAAAACATAAATCTAATCCACATGAATATCGTACTGGAAGACAAAAGTCTACTTTCCCATGAATTGAACCTAAATGTCATACAAGCCTAGCTCTTAAACATGGTGCTACTTTCGGCCCAAGACTTTATAATAAAATTAGCAAACCATTTTCAAAATTTTAAATATTTTAAAATTGAAGCTTTTAAAAAAGAAATTTATAAAATTATTCATGATATATAATATTATTTTTTTACCCTTTATTTCTGTCGACTATATTCATGTTTTTATTGAATATCACTGGCTTCTGTCTGATTGTCAATTTATATTAAATGTCTTTTTCTTTCTTTTCCTCTTTCTTCTTTATTCTTGCTCTTGTGTTGTATTTATTGGTTTGAATTAAGTTACTTACTGTATTTAGCAAATTGTCCTTGTAAATTTTATGTTATATTATTGGCTAAGACCACACCGTACACGAGCCTGGCTCTTACGGTAGTGGCTAGAAACATTTTTGTTTTATAATTTTAATTTGTCGTCACTAGCTAGCTAGTTAAATAAAATATATCTTTGCAACCAGAAACCTCGACAATAGGGATATCTTATGCGAAGTTTTACCGTTAGATGGCAGGAGCGTTCCATGCGGCGCAATATGTTGTAGGGCTATGTTATGTCGTATGCTACAGTTGATTACGTTTTTCCGCTTGTTGGTTTTCTATGCGTGTCGAAATTATACTTTGAATTATTTTGTGTAACCTAGTATACTTTAATATAGCTAATTCAGTATTTTCTTACTTCATGATTTAATTTAATTTACAATAAATAATAACGTAAACCTGTATAATATTGAGCGATTCCCCTTAAGAGATGGGTGGGGAAATCTGCAGTATGCAGAATACAGATACGAGTAAATTGAATGTTCATGAACCTAAACGAGAACTTTGAGAACGAGATGCACGAATAAAACAATAGGAACTATGTCGAAGGTGAATGTTGCCTCTTTAATCATTAGTATTTAAGTACCGTACGCTAAAAACAAAACATGCAGCCACCAATGTGTTTTTTTTATAAGGAAGGGACTATCGAGATTGAATTCTTCGCATTTTTCCTACAGTTGCAGAAAGATGAATTGCAATGTTTGATAGGATGATATAATATGATCGCAGTAGTATCACAATTATTCGTGTGTTTTGTAGGTTAAGGACATGCAGTTTTGAATACTATGTAGGATGAATTTGAAAATTTGAAGTTAGAACACGGTTTTAATAATTAGTCTACAGTAGGGGAGACTGTTGTACCTTTAAACACTTTTCACATTTTATTTTTTTTTATTTTGGGAAATGAAATTTTTTAAATGAAAAAATGCTTGAAATAATTATTGAAGATTCCTTTACAACTTCCTGTATGTATTTTCCTGTTTTACAGATCTATTAAGGATGGAAAAAATAAAATGAAGGGATATGTAATGTGTTCAAAGGTACAACAGGATCATGTACCTCGGAACATACCCTCTTGTAAGTTGGAACACATAGAATATAGGTGGGAATATAGCTGTAAAAACTGTCAATCATATTTAAAATGTATTTTCAATCATAAACCAGAGCAGGCTTCTCTGATTTAGATTTTATTTCCTGGAGAAGCAATAACTGCTTCAACAGCATTCTTCAAGGCATCCGAATCAATTGGGGACCTCTTTAATTCCAGACTTACTTCGTGACATGACCTTAAAATAAAATAAAAACAAAAATCGATAGTATCGTGTAATTTGGAACATGTTCCATGGTACAAGATGTTTTGTGTTCAAAGGTACAAGAGGGTGCACATTTAAACAAATATGGCTCCGAAAACTAAGAGAGTCGAATAAATCATGGAAATTAAAATATGTTATTACTCACCAGATGATAAGGAACACACCGTACTTGAAAGATATTAACAAATGCAATCTGGTTTTGTGTTAGAAAACATATATCAATGAACGAAATGTTTACTTTTGGCACTAAAAAAAACTTCTTTTGTCTACGGAACTCACACTTTGCAATAAATCAAACTGAAACTACGACCAGAGCTACTTAGCGGCTTTCTCTACAATCTACTTCAGTTTGAGTCCCTAGGTAGCAGCAAAAACAAAAAATGTTCAAAGGTACACTATGCTAAAGGTACAACAGTCTCCCCTACATTAAAAACATTATTCACGAAATTGATTTCACTATGGATCGTCCAGGATAATAAACATCCCAGTTTATCGAGTTTATCGCAGGCGTAAAATTTGGAGACTCCTACAACTACTGCATAATATAAACTAAGGTATCTAAGCTGACATAGCTCAATGTCGAGCTTGCATATGTTTTTATTAATTTTATGCTCGACCATGCCGAAATGTAGTAATTATATACCTGGTAACAGTCCTTTAATGCACGTCATTAAAGTACACCTACTCATTAAAGTACAAATGTTCAGTCAATGACAAGTCAGCTTACAGGTGTTCAGCCAATGACAAGTCAGCTTACAGGTGTTCAGCCAATGACAAGTCAGCTTTGTACCGTTATAAAACCGCAAGTATCGATTATTCTCGGATATGCAATCGAAAGAGAATTAGCGAAAAGTCACGGAGGCTTGAAATCCAATACTGTCGCAGAAGGTTACGTTCTGTTACTATAATAATTAGCGTTAATTGTAAATAATATTCAAATAAATGCAATTTGTCATCTCGTTTTTCAATGTCTAATTTAATTTCAATGTTATATCAAAAGTTAATATTTAGTTTACTCTGTAGGTTCTTATAGGCTATCTGGACATCTGTTCCTCGGAAAAAAATCAATACTTTCGCGTCTGCGCACATCTCACAATTTACGAGGTATTGCTCAAGGTCAGTTAGATACAAATAAAATGAATAATTTCAAGTTAGAAATATGGTCGAGCATAAAAAGTCGTATGAAACTCGCGTATAATGGTAATTAAGACGCTAGTATGAAAATTATGAAACTCGCTTGCGCTCGTTTCATAAACATCCATACTCGCTTCTTAATTACTATCATTATAGGCTCGTTGCATAATGTACTATTTCTTTTTCCTCTTTCAAAATGAAACTGTAGCAGCAATTCTTTACTTGAAGTAGTTACTTTTGTTTAATAGCTAGCACTTTCCAGGCGCAATTTAATTACTTATATTTTTTAAGGTTTAAAGCATATATTCAGAATATTTTGGGACTTGAATGAAAATAAAAAGCTTTCCCTGATTTTTACATATAGGAATATAACAAAAATTTGGTATTTTGAGTTGTTATTAAGAGTATTTAATATACTAATAATACACTACGTATATCCAGCGGTCTCACTAATAAAAACTCTATATACAGACGTTTAACTGTCTCATACTTATGCAATGAGTAGCTCGTTTATACGTCGTGTGTAAATTCCTTACTAATAATCACTACATACCTCGTGTATAACAGTACAACTGTTACACAGCTACGTCATAGTTTCGTCATTACTTCGTTACGAAAGGTAATAGAATATCTGAGGTTCTCTACTGGATCCGGTAGAGCGCTCTAGTGTGGCGTGTTAAATATCGATAGTACAACTGGCTCCAATCGATTACCACACTACATTTTGGTTAAAGAGTACAACCTACAGCAACATTATTCTAATAATTCTATGATCTTTGGTTTGTTCTTCTGTGGTTACAAGGTAACCATCATCCTAAAATGACAGTCGATACGAACAGCTGTTAAAGGGGCGGCCATTTTTTCCCTATATACAACGCTTAAACAAGGGGTTTCGGGTATATAACTACTGCAAAGCAATCCCCATTGTATAGTTACAGCCTGTTTATACGTCCATAGCTTATTCACGGATTATTAGTAACGTTTTTTTTATTGGGTTATTTTACGACGCTGTATCAACATCTACGTTATTTAGCGTCTGAATGATATGAAGGTGATAATGCCGGTGAAATGAGTCAGGGGTCCAGCACCGAAAGTTACCCAGCATTTGCTCGTATTGGGTTTAGGGAAAACTCCGGAAAAAACCTCAACCAGGTAACTTGCCCCGACCGGGATTCGAACCCGGGCCACCTGGTTTCGCAGCCAGACGCGCTGACCGTTACTCCACAGGTGTGGACATTAGTAACGTTTTCTGTCTCAACTCTGCATAAGTCTCGTATAAAAACTATACACGGTTTATTAGTAAGACTGTCAATGTTTATATACCGAAAAACAAATGCACACACAAAAAGCGCATCCCTCAAAGTACACGTGCGCTATCTGTTGGTGCTAGTTCAGGATATCCCTATTCGTAAGGCCACAACATTATGTTGCCCTCATACGTAACTTTCTCTTTATGCGACGTTCAGAGAAAGACATTTTATCATTTCTTTACAGATGCCTAAAATTTGTGAACGGCAGGTACCGCACCGCACGGCTGCTCGTGTGCAGGGGGCGTCTGGCCGCTCTCCCCCGCTGAGCAGCATCCCCAGCGGCCGCACCCCCGGCGATATAGGCCAATTATTGTAGCAGCCCTCGTCGACCACGGTGCCTAATCCCGCATAATTTTGCAAATCCGCCCCTTCACAGGCCCTGGGCGCGCCCAGAAGACTCGTTTTTCTGACTTCATCAATTCCGTTAATTATATTCTATCGGAGGCCCAGATTCGAGTCTCGGGCAGTCCAATTTGGAACTTATGGCGGCGCAGTTTCTTCTGTCGTTCTTTCATGAAAAGTATTTTTAACTGCAATCTTTTTTACTCCTCACGAAGGCCGAGACCCCCCAGCCAATTGCTGTGCAGCTAGGGCTGGGATTTCTATGACCTAGAAACTCTGAAAATATGCATGAACTCATGTCCTAAAAGTATTAAAAATAACATGTATGTATGTATTTATTCACACTGTAAATGGGTATATACCCGGTGACAGTGGTAACTAATTACACTCAATAATGACAATTAATAAAAAATTAATTCATAATACATTAATAATAATAATAATAATAATAATAATAATAATAATAATAACAGGGAACAACCTAAATTAAATGAAGCACGATCACTTAAAATAACATTTAAAGTAAATCTAATTTGTATCTTAACCCTAAGTTCGAACTAAAACCCACGAGTATGATATGTTCATATCTGCACAAGTACCTTTCAGCACTACATTCATTTCGCTGACAACTCACTCACTGCACTGGAACTACGACACATTTCACTGATTCTATCCTGATTTCACTAACACTTCAAAACATTTCACTGTTCAAATACTTTGTACTGCCACTATAAACTATAAGGCTTCATTGACAGAAACACACTTCACTGACATAACACACTTCACTGACACAACACACTTCACACTTCACTGACAACACATTTCACACTTCACTGACACTTCACACTTCACTGACACAACACTTCAATAACAAATATCAATTATACCCTTTAAATAGTGTGTATAATACACTACCGTCTATTAGGACATATAAACTTGAAAATATGATGCGAAACAAATTAAACATTGCTGAAAAACTACTTAGAAATCTTTTTTGTTCACCATTCAACAAAACTGTTTTTTTTTTTTTTTTTTTTTTTAATTTCTGTTTATCTCGCGTGGTTTGTGTGACTGAGTCATTACGGGTTAAACGGTGCATCAAATGTTAAAAAAATAATAATGAAATTGAAATGTTTAATCGTAAAAAAAACAGCTTTCTTCATAATAAAAAACTTGTCGCTTTTATCGCTAATGCGAAAATCTGTGGTTACAGAACAGCGACAATAACATTTTGAATACAGTTTTCATGAAATATGGGTACCACTAAAATGTAATACAACACTACAGCTGTTGGCTCATGGGAACTAACAACTTCAATGAAGTCAATTTTAATGTTTTTCATATTTTCACCACTTATTTAATAGATTTCTTGGCAACAATTTCACTGCCTTTATAATACAAAACGTTTTTAAAAAATTCACTCTATTCAGGCTATTTTTCTCGTAGTAACATAGCTTTCCGCGCCGTGGCGTCGTGGTCTAAAGCATCATGCCTCGGACTCGCGTTACAGAATGCGTGCTGGTTCGAGTCCCAGTGGGAGAAAAAATTGTCTCATAAAATTTCGGCCATTGTATGGGACCGGTGCCCACCCAGCATCGTCATGCACTTGGGGAGCTACGATAGGTAGCGAAATGAAAGCAGCTATAACGGCAGATGATAATCGTGGATCACCGTCCACCTCTGCTTCGGCATTTGGACGTGAGTACTAGAACTTTTTAAATTAGTTATTTTACGACGCTTTATCAACTGCTGTGTTATCTAGCGGCTGAATGAAATGGTGATGATGCCAGCGAAATGAGTCCAGGGTCCAGCGCCGAAAATTACCAGCATTTACTTTTAATGGGGTGAGGGAAAACCCCGGAAAAACCTCAACCAGATAAAACTTGACCCAACCAGGATTTGAACCCGGGACCGATCGTTTCACGGTCAGGCATGCTAACCGTTAGTCCACAGCGGGATGAGTACCAATGAGACAATTATTGCTACTACTAGTAGTAGTGTTTTATTTAATGATTGTTTCCATGCGGGTGAGAAATGACCGACGAAATTTGCCAAGCTCTGTGTCACAGAGATTACCCTTTATTTGCCGCAAATCTACTACACAGGACCCACAGCTTCATTTCCCTCTCCTCGTAGAGAAAGCCATGGTAAGGTTGTTATCATTCTTCAAAATCCATTCTCCTAAATAGGGTTCGAATCCATGAATGTCCGATTCAATGACTGACACGATAACCATTCCACCACCTTGGGCGACAGCAGGCGTGAGAATCCCGAAGACTAAACTGTCTAATCTCTGTTGGTTTTCTGTTTTGTTGCTGTAAATTGTACTTTAAAACGCACTGAATATTCAACAGAGTAGGCCCTAGTTTTTTTTGTTTTTGTGAACGACCTCTTTATATCTGGCCCTACCTCTGTCTTGCACACGTACACACACACTCTTAAAAAGACAGGTGTCCAAAAAGTGTCCAAATTATTTTCAACAGTGTACAATTCCAGTAAAGTATTTACTATAACTAGTCCTCCATTACAAACAATATTACAGGAACTCAGTTTGTTGCTAGGTTGAAGGCATTGCCCCGTCATTTGTTTCTGCTTTTATGGAGCCTCGATGTGGGCGATCGTTACTTCGAACCCCGGGGACAAAGCGGCCGCGGCGTGAAGCTAACCGCTTTCAAACCATATAAATACCGACAGCAACGAAGCCTGCAACCACATGGCCCCGGGTTCGCATACGGCCGCGGGCCACGAGTGTTTGTGTTGCATCGCCGCTAATCATCGCTCAGCGGGCGCCGCGCAACAAGGGCACAAGGCGCGGAGCCACTGCGCTTCTTTCTCTCTGCTATTATTTCAAACCGTTCCAACATCCGTGGAGTTTTCACGCTTTCATATTCATAAGCGTCAACGTCCACGTCGTTATCATCATCATCATCATCATCAATTTTTCCATCTCTAGTCGCTGATCAGATATAAACCCTACTATGCACTACAGTGGTGGAAAGAAGATAAGGATAATGTCAATGATAATGTAACATTTTCTAAACCCGAGAGGAAACTAGTCTTAATTACGAATTCAGTGGTGTTGTAATTCCGCAAGTACAATGTTGTAAATACAGGGACATCATTTTATTTTTACTTCAATTTTTATTGTACCTGAGTTTTTTAATGTACTTCACTCCCACCCCTTCTACTAAGGAAGTTCCAACTCCACACAGAACCAAGACCGCAGATAGTAAGCAGTACTGAGTTACTGAGTATAGTACGTTCCAGGTATATGTTCGCGTTTGCCAGTGACGAAAGAGCTTCCAATATTGAATCATATTTTCGCACAGGTACTGTCCGTTTGCCTACGTCGCATCCCGATTTCCCCCACCTGCTTCTGCTCGCCCCTCTGTAATAGCTGGGCTATCTTAGCTCTTTTCTCAAAACATTAATTTCTCTTAGGAATTGGAAGTTTACATAGTATTATACAGCTGTTTAATTTAACTTAAATAAAAGGGCCTCGTTAAGTAATTAACTGTCACGTGATTTCCTCCCTTTCTACAATCCTGCGGCATAACCACTTGGGCGGACAGTAGATAGCATGTCTGAGTAATTTTATATTTTCGGGTCGGGCAGAAGTGAAGATTGAATTTACAGTACGTGGAGTAGGTACAGAATTATTTCAACATGAGTTACTAGTACGAAGGACGAAACTGGCAATTGGAATTAGATGCAATAGTCTATAGTGCAATGTATGCACAAAAGAACTGAAGCCTGTATCGAAATGAACGGCCACCATTTTCAAAATTGTGTTTAAATATTCATATTATGATTATTTTTCAATTTAACTTCTTTCTCTATATTGTACGCTAATGTGCTGTAGACAGTATAATATACACTGCATAATGAATACGTTCGCATGGATAACTCACTTCGTGAGTAAAAACACTTATTCTTAATACAGTACAGTACTTTGATTAAAGAAAAACCTAATGAAAATTATCAAACTCAAAATCGCGATATTTCCTAGCTTACGTAAATGGATGAACTACTTTTCTTCCATCCTATACCTAGTAGAGTGATTTGTGTTTTACGCCAGTATCATCGAACTCCAGTCTTGGAGGGGGGAGCAAGCGGTGTTTCCGGTTCTCTAAAGGTATAGACAGGTTAATATTAAAAATGTTAATAAAAATAAAATGATGTCCCTGTACAATGTTGTAAATACCTAGGAGTGTATTTAAACTCCAAACTTTCTTGGGGAGAGCATGTTGATAATGTTACGGGTAAAGCATGGAGGGCACTTCACTTTATTATGAGAATCTTGAGAAAGGCTAGCCCCAAATCGAGGGAAATAGCATATCTAACGTTAGTGCGACCGTTAATGGAATACGGAACTACATGTTGGGATCCCTATAGAATATATCAGGTAAATTCCTTAGAAAGAATCCAGTAAAGGCAGCTAAATTTGTTAAAGGTAAAAGAAAAGATTACAGTTAAAGCAATCTTACAGTTAAAGTGAATATTTTGACTCAGAAATGTCACAGTTGTTTTGAAACTGGAAAAATGAAGGACATTAACTCATCTGTAACGTCCGTGGCATAGAAGAAACAGCTGTAAAATATTTACCGATTATTTTTTTGTGAACTCGTTGGATAATATGAGATTTGCTATATAGTGAGTTCACAAATCTTGTAACATCCGTGACGGAAACTTTTCTTTATTTTCTACAATAGGCTTAGTAATACATTTTATTCAAACAACATTTATTTCATTTTCAACATCTAGAGTTTGAAAATAGTAAAAGTATAACGTTCATGACAACTGGAATTGCTCGGTAAAGGTGCGTAATATTTGAAATAGGAGATTAAGAGAATGTATGACTCATCAATAGCTTAGTCTTAAGCTAGTATTAATGAAACTAATCAACCACAAAATCCACCAGTTAGAATGGGTATCTCTTACTACGAAAAAAATTATAAAAAGGCATGTGCGGTAGAGTTGATCAAAATGTTAGTATAAAGTGCAAAATGCGTTTGAGATGGGCAGGGCACGTAGTACGTATGGGCGAATCGAAAAATGCATATAGAGTGTTAGTTGGGAGACCGGAGGGAAAAAGACCTTTAGGGAGGCCGAGACGTAGATGGGAGGATAATATTAAAATGGATTTGAGGGAGGTGGGATATGATGATAGAGAGTGGATTAATCTTGCTCAGGATAGGGACCGATGGCGAGGGGCTTATGTGAGGGCGGCAATGAACCTGCGGGTTCCTTAAAAGCCAGTAAGTAAGTAAGTTAGTAAAGTGGAAAATGAATCCAATTCTCGACTCTCGACTCTCGACTCAGCGGGCTATAAGTTCAATACCCTTATAGTTGCTTCAGTCTTATCTTGAAGAGTGAACTAAGTTAAAGTTGGACACTGAAGATTAGAATTAAAAAACTAAAAATATCGGATAGGTTCGCAAGACTTGCAAGCCAAGGGAAAGTCCCGAGGCAAACTTATTCCTGTTAAACTCTACGTAGCTTAGTTAAAAAATCGTTTGAAAACACATCTTGATTCCGAGGATCCCTTCAATTCACTCCCGAACCCTGGAGGTCTGCGGACCACAGATTGGGAACAGCTGTACAAGGATACAAGAATAATTAGGGTCGATTTCATAGTCGTCACTTATAAAATGAGGAAACACTTAAGTAATGAGCATTTCCTTACCACTTATTTCAGATCGTATTGCAGAGACGCTACTCATTCATATCCCCTGATCATTCCTTTGACATCGAAAGAAATATGGCAACATGGCTAGACGTGAGCGCTTTCCTACATTCAATTGTTTTCCAGCGCCTTCAAATTGTTAAATCGGCATTATTGTCATACACAAATACAGAAGTAAATATTATAGAGCTAAAAATTATACAAGATGTCCAGAAAGCATTTTACAGAAAAGAAAGAAGTGAGCTTAGATAACTAGTTATGAAATATGGAGATATCGTCGAAAGTAAAAAAATTTGATAATTGTTCTCTCCAAAAGAAGAAACTGACATGGAACAAAATTGCAGTTGAGTTTAATTCAAACTCCGGAAATATTCCTGTAAGTAAATCATTTTAATTTATTTTTCAGTTATTTTTATGCTAAACAAAGTGGAAATGATATAATTACGCAAATTTTAACAGCTTATTCTTTGGGTAGAATACAAACAAAAATGTAAATAACATTTTGTTGGGACGTGAATACTTTTCGCAAAATAATGCCACTTAAATCTACCTGAAATGCTGCTGTATCATAAAATCTCAAAGCAACCAGTACTTTCAGCAGTGGCGAAATCGGTAAGCCTCATGGTTGTATTGTGAATTGAAATGAGAGACACCAGAATATCCACAACAGTGTTCTTGTCGAAACGGTATCTCCTCTTAAATTGTTGATCATTACACATCTCTAAAGGGTTTTCCATATCTCTGATATATCTTTTGCTTGCCGAAACTCATTTTCATTTTAATTACAGAACTCAGTAAATTAAATTAAATCATAATCATCATCTATTGTATACCGAATCAGCTGATTACAATACATATGAGGAAACACTTGAGTAAGCTGACAAGCTACCTTATTTGAATAAGTGTTCACTTCAGTGGGATTTATGAATTGGAAAATATTATAAGCAACTGCTTAAGTGTTTCCTTACGATAAGTGTTGACTATGAATTCGGCCCTTAGAGAGTTATAAGATGTTCTAGATAGTCTTGCAGTCAATAAACTTTATTGGAAGTATTTTATTTCTGCTGTGGTCTTTCCACTGGGCAGTAACCACTACACTGCCGTCTCCTGAAAACGTGTGCATGGCATGAGGTGAGGAAGAGGTCGCAAGAAGTTCACAACATTATTGGTGTTAGTTGGTATCGACCAGCGCTTGAGAAAAATTTCGAAATTTCGAAAAGGAATCCAAGCGACAGTTCGCAACCGACAAATAATTTAACAAATGTTTATATGAAAATATTATTGGATGGAATGTAAACAGTGCAGAAACAAAGTGGGAGAGCGGGCTTGCGTCAACAACAACGACGCATCGAGCAGCGACCAAAACAAACGAACGAAGCGACAACGTAGGCGCCACTGCAGCGGATCCGACGAGAGTCGAGTTGCCAGAGTCACACGAACCTGGCGCTGTTCTTTGGAACGTAGTGGTCCGGGCAAATACCTTTCTTTCTCACAACTGTAGGATCAACACAAAATCGCTCTACACAGACCGACTAGTACTAACATTATTATATTTCATGTACATCATTTCCTAATAAATTGACTCGTAGATACTGAATTTGAACAAAATCCGTCCAATAGTTTAGCAGAAATCGCTGTACACAGGCTATTACTAAAATTATTATATTTCATGTACATCATTCCCTGATAAATTGACTCGTAGATACTGAATTTGAACAAAATCCGTCCAATAGTTTAGCAGAAATCGCTGTACACAGGCTATTACTAAAATTATTATATTTCATGTACATCATTCCCTGATAAATTGACTCGTAGATACTGAATATGAACAAAATCCGTCCAATAGTTTAGTAGAAATCGCTGTACACAGACAGACTAGTACTAAAATTATTATATTTCATGTACATCATTCCCTGATAAATTGACTCGTAGATACTGAATATGAACAAAATCCGTCCAATAGTTTAGTAGAAATCGCTGTACACAGACAGACTAGTACTAAAATTATTATATTTCATGTACATCATTCCCTGATAAATTGACTCGTAGATACTGAATATGAATAAAATCCGTCCATTAGTTTAGTAGAAATCGCTGTACACAGACTAGTACTAAAATTATTATATTTCATGTACATCATTCCCTGATAAATTGACTCGTAGATACTGAATATGAACAAAATCCGTCCAATAATTTAGTAGAAATCGCTGTACACAGACAGACTAGTACTAAAATTATTACATTTCATGTACATCATTTCCCTGATAAATTGACTCGTAGATACTGAATATGAACAAAATCCGTCCTATAGTTTAGTAGAAATCAGAAATCGCTGTACACAGACAGACTAGTACTAAAATTATTATATTTCATGTACATCATTCCCTGATAAATTGACTCGTAGATACTGAATATGAACAAAATCCGTCCAATAGTTTAGTAGAAATCGCTGTACACAGACAGACTAGTACTAAATTCCTGTACACAGAGTAGTAAAAAGAATTGTTTTCCCGATAAATTGAGTCGTAGATAGTAAGTCTAATGTTGACTATTCTATTTTAACATTCATATTTTTTTTTAAACAAATTGTCATAAATGAGTCAATCACATTAGCAATGACTACTCAATGAGGATTTACACAAAACGAATTGCATGCATCTATTTGGACAGTAACGGAATTTCAACTTATATTTGTACACAGTAAACAGTGACAGTTCAACAAAACAAACGTGGCTACTAGCGACATTAAAAAAAATAGTAGCCTATGGCATCGTGTAAAACATAGAATTACAAAGTATAGTGTGTCTACTTCGGGACAGATTGAGATTTGGTGAAAAGCCGGAACGGTATGCAAGTTCATCGACCAGATTACAGGAGCCGCCACTGCATGTAGTGACGTCACAGCCTGAACATTGTAAGTTTTTGTGGCTGCCCTGAATTAACACCATCACGACATGCGAGCACCCGCGCTACACGCCATTATCCGTGATGTTTTTGTTTTGCATTGGAAGAGGGAAGATCCAACCCAGCCAGCACGTGGCTACACTTGGCTGTGCCCAATTTGTTTCCGAGCGTAATCCATCAAGTCCTGCGTTTCAACACATCCCTGGACTGGATTTGCTTTCTCTTACACGTATTTGGGAGAGAGGTTCTCCTCCTCCTCCTTCTCCTTCTTCTTCTTCTTCTCCTCCTCCTCCTTCTTCTCCTTCTTCTTCTTCTCCTCCTCCTTCTTCTTCTTCTCCTTCTTTTTCTCCTTCTTCTTCTTCTTCTCCTTCTCCTTCATCTTCTTCTTCTCCTTCTTCTCCTTCTTCCTTTTCTCCTTCTTCTTCTTCTCCTTCTTCTTTTTCTCCTTCTTCTCCTTCATCTCCTTCTTCTTCTTCTTCTCCTTCTTCTTCTTCTTCTTCTCCTTCTCCTTCTCCTTCTTCTTCTTCTTCTTCTTCTCCTTTCCTTTCCTTTTATTTAGTGGCGTCTACAAGATTAAGTTTCACTATCCCGAATATTGCCCGAGTGAAATGCCATAGAAATTTTGAATTTATCTTTAAGATTGATAGAGATACAGTAGTGAATTACTGTATCCTGGATTTTTTTTTTTTAATTTGGCTTTCAACTTTATTCAAACACTAATCTCGAATTTAAGTTGTTGCTGCAATGATATGTCTTACTTACTTACTGGCTTTTATAAGGAACCCGTAGGTTCATTGCCGCCCCCACATAAGCCCGCCATCGGTCCCTATCCTGAGCAAGATTAATCCAGTCTCTACCATCATATTCTACCTCCCTCAAATTCATTTTAATATTATCTTCCCATCTACGTCTCGGCCTCCCCAAAGGTCTTTTCCCTCCGGCCTCCCAACTAACACTTTACTGTTAGGCTTCGTAACAAGCTGTTTTTTACGGTGATGGGTTGTTAGCCCTTCGCCCAACCCCCAAGCTGGAGGACCACCCCTTATCGGCTGTCCACGACTGCTTATTCAATATATTCGCAGCTACCCTCCATATGTCTACACATAAAAAAAACTGTGCATCAATTACGAATAAAAATTCAAATTTCAATTTCTCCTCCTCAGCTGATATTATTCTCATTTTACTTATTTGCATATTTAGGCTACACTTTTTATTCATGGATATTACACCTCTTTAGCATTATGCACAGCCTGATCATTAGCCAGCTCTTAATTCTCTCTTTTTATCTCGTATCCATTATATGCCTCCAGAAGCACAGTTTGAGTGTTTTAGTTCTTCTTTCTGCATTCCGGTTTAGTTTTCTTTTTCTCTGTCATGCCACGCCGTGCTGGCAGTCGCCAAGTGATATCTGAGTGATTAGTAAACCAGTGCCACGCCCGGAGCCCGTGTGTCGTGCGGCCTCGTCACGACTCTTTTGTCTCCTCGGCTGCTGATACATCATTCCGCCATTTGATCGCTGACGTCACTCAGCGTGACCTGCTGGAGGAGACGCCGCAGTGCCATGTCGTCCTGAGGGACTCGACCCCGGCCGGGAACGATCCCCGCAGCTTGAAGCTCGTCGACTGTCGTGGAAAGAAGAACCCCAACTCCGCTCTGCTCTCGCGAGAATCGGAGACTCGGAAACCGAGAGCCAGAATAGTTGCACACGGGTATGAAGGCAAGACAGAGGAAAAGAGTGTCGTCAACCAGATTTATAATCAGATATAAACAATATTCCTCACCCTCCAGGCCACCCAGACACGTTAGAAGACACAAAGCACGGACCAGTTAACATTGAGACAAGTTACAGAGATCTGCCTCTACTCTAGGTTAAGGTGTGCTTCCATCTCGAAGGTTACGGAATACTTACAGGCAGATGGACAGCGGTGTGGGACGGTAAAATTTGTTATCATTATTTCTTCCAGAAGAAGGCACGGCGCAGAAGAATTTGCACCTGAATGTAGGGCTAGAGGCAAAATTTACTGGCATTTTCTCACCCAAATTTCCTACTTCATTGTCACATATCATCATATCCTTAATCAGGAATTCGGATTACAACCTGGGGTCCCGGGTCGTAGGTTCACATCACATGAAATAACTTTGTCCTTGAATGACAAGACTCTAGGAAAACTTTGTCACTTATCGCCCAAGTGTTTGATTTACTTACATGTTTCTGATACGTTAATAAGGAAATCAAATCCTAGCATATATGACGTTTTCAAAACAAGAGAGTCTACAAATATATAGATATGTAGAAAAGTAGGTAAGCAGAAAGACTATCAAAGATTTTGTAGTAAACAAAGTTATGAAACTAGGAATTCTATAAAACATTATGTAGTTAATAATGTTATGTAACTAGGGAGTCTACAATGGATTATGTATGTAGTTAATCATGTTATGTAACTAGGCAGTCTACAATGGATTATATATGTGGTTAATCATGTTATATAACGAGTCTACAAAGGATTATGTAGTTAATAATCTTAGATAAGCAGGAAGACTAAAAATTATTATGTAGTTAATCATGTTATGTAACTAGGGAGTCTACAAAAGATTATGTAGTTAATGTTACTTAACTAGGGAATGTATAAAGGATTATGTAGTTAATAATCTTAGATAAGCAGGAAGACTAAAAATTATTATGTAGTTAATCATGTTATGTAACTAGGCTGTCTACAACAGATTATATATGTAGCTAATCATGTTATGTAACGAATCTACAAAGGATTATGTAGTTAATAATCTTAGATATACAGGAAGACTAAAAATTATTATGTACTTAACAATATCATGTAACTAGGCAGTCTACAATGGATTATATATGTAGTTAATCATGTTATGTAACGAGTCTACAAAGGATTATGTAGTTATTTTGTTATTTTATTGAGTTATTTTACGACGCTGTATCAACATCTAGGTTATTTAGCGTCTGAATGAAATGAAGGTGATAATGACGGTGAAATGAGTCCGGGGTCCAGCACCGAAAGTTACCCAGCATTTGCTCGTATTGGGTTGAGGGATAAACCCCGGGAAAAAACCTCAACCAGGTAACTTGCTCCGACCGGGATTCGAACCCGGGCCACCTGGTTTCGCGGCTAGACGCGCTGACCGTTACTCCACAGGTGTGGACATGTAGTTATTAATGTTTAGATAAACAGAAAGACTAAAAATTATTATGTAGTTTATCATGTTATGTAACTAGGGAGTCTACAAAAGGTTATGTAGTTAATGTTATTTAACTAGGGGGTGTATAAAGGATTATATAGTTAACAATGTTATGTAACTAGACAGTCTACAAAAGATTATGTAGTTAATAATCTTAGATAAGTAGGAAGACTAAAAATTATTATGTACTTGATCAATGCCATGTAATCAGGAAACCTTACTTACTTACTTACAAATTGCTTTTAAGGAACCCGAAGGTTCATTGCCGCTCTCACATAGGCCCGCCATCGGTCCCTATCCTGAGCAAGATTAATCCAGTCTCTATCATCACTCCCCACCTCCCTCAAATCCATCCCATCTACGTCTCGGCCTCCCCAAAGGTCTTTTTCCCTCCGGTCTCCCAACTAACACTCTATATGCATTTCTGGATTCGCCCATACGTGCTACATGCCCTGCCCATCTCAAACGTCTGGATTTCATGTTCCTAATTATGTTAGGTGAAGAATACAATGCGTGCAGTTCTGTGTTGTGTAACTTTCTTCATTCTCCTGTAACTTCATCCCTCTTAGCCCCAAATATTTTCCTAAGCACCTTATTCTCAAACACCTTTAACCTATGTTCCTCTCTCAGAGTGAGAGTCCAAGTTTCACAACCATACAGAAGAACCGGTAATATAACTGTTTTATAAATTCTAACTTTCAGATTTTTGGACAGCAAACTGGATGATAAGAGCTTCTCAACCGAATAATAACAGGCATTTCCCATATTTATTCTGCGTTTAATTTCCTCCCGAGTGCCATTTATATTTGTTACTGTTGCTCCAAGATATTTGAATTTTTCCACCTCTTCGAAGGATAAATCTCCAATTTTTATATTTCCATTTCGTACAATATTCTGATCACGAGACATAATCATATACTTTGTCTTTTCGGGATTTACTTCCAAACCGATCGCTCTACTTGCTTCAAGTAAAATTCCCGTGTTTTCCCTAATCGTTTGTGGATTTTCTCCTAACATATTCATGTCATCTGCACAGACAAGAAGCTGATGTAACCCGTTCAATTCCAAACCCTGCCTGATATCCTGAACTTTCCTAATGGCATATTCTAGAGCGAAGTTAAAAAGTAAAGGTGATAGTGCATCTCCCTGCTTTAGCCCGCAGTGAATTGGAAAAGCATCAGATAGAAACTGACTTATACGGACTCTGCTGAATGTTTCACTGAGACACATTTTAATTAATCGAACTAGTTTCTTGAGAATACCAAATTCAATAAGAATATCATATAATACTTCCCTCTTAACCGAGTCGTATGCCTTTTTGAAATCTATGAATAACTGATGTACTGTACCCTTATACTCCCATTTTTTTCTCCATTATCTGTCGAATACAAAAAATCTGATCAATAGTCGATCTATTATGAATCAGGAAACCTATAGGCCTAAAATATTAAGAGGCTGTAATTTGTCCTACTGTTTCATACCTATTATCATTAGACCTGTTGTAACAAAATTTTCATTTTAAACTGCTACATTTAGATGAAAGGAAAGAATGCAATTTATTTGATTACAAAATTTCAGAACAATAATCCACTATCTGAACCAGATCCACCAGGTATTTACGGTTTGAAGGCAGTGTGCACTGGGGGTGCGATTAATGCTTCTTTCTAGCTAATTCGTTGCGGAAAGTTTTATAGTGCATATTTTTTCTTTTTCTCTTTTCTGTCTTGAAGCGTGGTTATGTTCAGTGGTCTTCAGGATTAAGAGTGGTTTACCCTCTGTGAAAGCGCCCATTGCAAAGGTCTTTCCTGACGGAAACCCAGTACAGTATGTCCTTCCTGTTCTGACAGTAGAACAGGAATCCTGAGTGTTGTGAGTTCATTTCGTCTTCAAATTAACTCGACTGCCATACTCTCACAATATCAGGGTTTCGAAGATAGAGCAGTGCAATGAGTGAGAGGATATTTCAATAGGTGAAAACATTAATTCGTTCCTGCTCAATGGCAGGTCTTTCAGTGCAAACTCAGCATACTCCAATCTTCCCCATTTTCCGCCTTCCTTTTACTCTTCGCATACGATCCATATACCTTAATGTTTTCTATCATATTTTCATGTATTCTCTGCCCCGAACGCTTTTCTTGTTTACCATTCCTTCCAGTGTATCCTTCAGTAGGCAGTTTCTTCTTAACATTAGGAGTAATCAGGATCCGTCTGTGCTTATCTGTTTAACAAATATTGGTTGTTATAATACTTGTCACATTAGTTTATTCAGTTTTTAACGTTTTCGGCTTGAATAAGCCATCTTCAGAAAAGTTATATGGCTAATTACATGAATGAAATTGGTACATGTGTATATAATACAAAATAGATGAATCAGTTGAAATTATAAGTCTCTATGGTGATAAATATTGAACATAAATTGATTAAAATATTAAAACAAGGGCTATATTGTTACAATTACTGTATGTTGGACACTACTACAGATGGTCCAACATATAGTAATTGTAACAATATTGCACATGTTTTATTATTTTTGTATTTTGAGTCCACACCTGTGGAGTAACGGTCAGCGCGTCTGGCCGCGAAACCAGATGGCCCGGGTTCGAATCCCGGTCGGGGCAAGTTACCTGGTTGAGGTTTTTTCCGGGGTTTTCCCTCAACCCAATACGAGCAAATGCTGGGTAACTTTCGGTGCTGGACCCCGGACTCATTTCACCGGCATTATCACCTTCATTTCATTCAGACGCTAAATAACCTAGATGTTGATACAACGTCGTAAAATAACCCAATAAAATAAAAAAAAATAACCTTTGACCATGGCTCATGTAGCCCTTGTTTTAATATTCAGGCATACGATGTACTTCTACTGTCATCTTGTGTGAAGACCGACGCCACCACCCCGTCGAAGAGCACACAAGAGGCGACTCGGTTTGCAGTCGTCGTGGATTCGCCAGCTTCACGCTTCGCCGGCTTGACCCGCTCATTACCAGTCCCTTCCCGTGTGTAACACGATCCGCGATTGGACAAGCTGGCCTCCGTCGTGACGGGGGCGCAATGGACCGTGGCGGCACAATTGCGCCGTGCCGGTGCCGCACTTTTTGCCCCTCGCGGTCGTTGCACCCTCGACATCCAGCGCTCCCACGCTCTCCATCCCGAGGACCCGGGTGCGAGCTTTCAGCACTTGCCATGTCCCTCCAAGCCAATCTCGATCAGCTTCTTGATCTCCTGTGTGAAGCATTAAGCTTCCTGCATGGCTGATTTAGAACATTTGCTGGCCTCATCATTAGAGAGCAGATTGCTTGTTTTTGTTGATACATCATATTTAAGAAGGACAGCATTCATATATTCTTGTGCGAGATCGTGAGTATTTGCTTGTTTTCTATACAGAACCAATACGCGGCAAGTGTGAAATACCACATTCAGTATTCCCAACGTAACACGCGTAACAATTTCCCTCTTCTTACCGCTTAAGCGCGACATTCATTTTACTGCTTCAGGCTTTTAACGTATTATTTTTAGAGACGTTTAACATAATAATAATTATAAATTGGAAACTTACCACTGCAATTTCACCTAAATTGCAATGTTAATTATTGTTTTTAAATATTTTCAAAAATTAAGTAAAGTCTACTACTCCACGAAACTTATTGCATTCCTGATACAAGTAACATTAAGGAAGCCGTGAAAAAATCAACAAGATTCCAGATGCCGATGTTATTACTGTAATATGTTATATAAATAATATTGTTAAAATATTAAAATGAAAAGTAAATCATTACATAACCTTACCGTTTGTTTTAAGTTCGCATTTATAGACTGGGGGGAAAAAAAAGACAGACGTATATCACGGCCTGCTGGAGTATAGTAAACACAGAAAACATTTTATAGCAACAATGTTGAAGAAAGATATTTTGGTTTTCCGAAGTTGCCGTCATTAAAGAGAAACCAACATGGAGATTTCATTGCAACTAATTAGAAATTCGTCTCTCAGGTATGTAATAAACGATCTTCGCACATAATAATGTACGATACACGAGCGGTATGTTTGTTTTCATGTTCTCGGAAATTAAAAAAGCTCAACTACGTTTCGCTTTTTCAATCTTTCCCTCGAACATGAAAACGTCAACATACCGCTCTTGCAACGTATATTACTATTGTGTTTCTAACAAATAATGGAATAAGACCAAATTCATTTTTCATATTCTGCATATTTACTGAAAATGCATATTTTAATTTAATACAGTGAAACTTCCCTTAACGGACACTTCCCAATACCGGACTCCTCTCAATAGCGAACATTTAAAAATTCCCCTGCAAAATAACATTGGCCTTATGATAAAATTCTTCCAAATAGCGGACATTCTCAATAACGGACGTTGATACTGAAATGTATCTCCCAACAACAATTAAAAGTTCCAAATAACGACAGCGTGAAAGAAAAAAGAAAAAGACGGTTGTAAATTAAACGGAATTCTAACGGAATTCTTTGCAACAATCATTATCGTGCATTTGAACGTTCTTGCACTTTATTAAAGGTAAGCAGCACAGTTGTTAGTTGTGATGCTGTACGTGAGCAGTCCGTACTTTCTTAGTTTGTCAAGTTGAGTGTTCGGAAGTACAGTCACATTAAAAATGTCACAAAAACGTAAACGTTTGTCACTAAAAGAGAAAGTGGATATTGTAAAGCATAGTGAGAAGGAGAAATTAAGTGTTCGTGAGCTGGTCACAAAGTCTAATGTGGGAAAAACTCAGGTTAGTGAAATTTTGAAAGACAAGGATGTTATTTTAAAGTCAACAATTCTAGATTTCTTTGTGTGAGGTGAAGTGGTACAGTGACTGATGTTTATTTCATTTACAAAACATTTACTGGTACGATTTCTCTTTGGATGAATACTGTAAACAATCTCACTGCTGTAAGCAGTATGGAATGAAGGTAAGTGCAAACAAAATGAAGACCATGGTTATCGGAAGAAAAACAAACAAGGTAAATGTGCGAATTCTAAATGAGGCAGTAGAGCAAGTGGACAGCTTCAAATACTTCGGGTGTACTATAAACAGTAACATGAGCTGCTGCCAGGAAGTCAAAAGGAGAATAGCAATGGCAAAGGAAGCTTTTAATAGAAAAAGAAGCATCTTCTACGGACCTCTGGAAAAAGAACTAAGGAAGAGACTAGTGAAGTGCTTTTTATGAGTGTGACATTGTACGGAGTAGAAACATGGACGTTACGACGAAGTGAAGAGAAACGAATAAAAGCATTTGGAGAAGAATGGAATGTCTGAAGTGGACAGACAGAATAAAAAATGAAGCTGTGTTGGAAAGAGTGGGTGAAGGAAGAATTATGCTGAAACTGATCAGGGAGAGAAAAAGAATTGGTTGGGTCACTGGCTGAGAAGAAACTGCCTACTGAAGGATGGACTGGAAGAAATGGTGAACGGGAGAAGAGTTCGAGTCAGAAGAAGATATCAGATGGTAGTATATGGATCTTATGCGGAGACTAAGAGAAAGGAAGAAAATAGGAACGACTGGAGAATGTTGAGTTTGCAGTGGAAAACCTGTCCTTGGGCAGAAGACTATGAATGAATGAATGAATGAATGAATGAATGAATGAATGAACGGCTTATAATGTTCTCTTAGGCCACAATCCTTAACAATACGCACAGCTTTTTTCTGAAGAAGATATCTTTTGCAGCGGCACTATTTCCGCACAATAAAATTCCATAATTCAAATAAGACTAGAAAAAACCATGATGGGTAAAATTGTAGCTAGAGGTCATCTGGATCTCTCATTAAAAGTTCACCAAGCCTTCACCAAGAATGTTTACTTTTAAATTTGTACTGCATATTTAAGTGCATACTTCTAAGGTTTTAGTGCATATAAATCCTCGGTGTAATCTTATCCACGTACTTGATATAATGCCGACTATGGAATGTAAAGGATATGTACAAATTAATCCGAACAACGTAATTACTTATGCAAAAACACTCAAACGGGATAAAAAAGGATCTAAGACATACCTCAGTAATCTATGTGGCCTCCCTTGTTCCTAATAACAGCTCTGAGACGATTTGGCATGGATTCCACTAATTTCCCACAAATATTCTTCATTTCTTCATCGCGAAACTATGCACCAATGAGGGCAGAAATCATCTTCTCCTTTGTAGAACAATCCATTTTTTGCATTCTTCTTTTGCAAATTGACCACAAGTTCTCAATGGGGTTGATGTCGGGTGAGTTGCCTGGCCAGGGGAGTACCTGGATATTCATCTTGTTGAAGAATTCTGTAGTTTTTCGAGACGTATGGCATGGTGCCAGGTCTTGTTGGAACACACCTCTGCCATCCGGAAATGATTTTTGCAGCTGGAGTACGATTCTGGTTTCCAATAAGTGAATATATTTGTCAGAATTCATCATTCCCTTGATAGGTATTAATGCTCCAGGCCCTTCATTTGTAAAACAACCCCAAAACATTACTTTAGGGGGGTATTTGGGTGCTTGTTGGAGATAAGCTGCTGTTACTTTTTCGGATCTTTTCCGTACGTAAGAAACACGGTGGCCGTGGACCTCGAAATGAGACTCATCGGAAAAAGTACATTCTTCCAGTCATTCACTGTCCAGTGTTGATGTAATTTTGCCCACATTAAGCGTTTTTTGCACATAACAGGGGTTAGCAGTTGCTTCTTAATAGGCTTACGAGCCCTTCGTCCAGCTTCCAAAAGCCTACGCCGCACTGTTGTGACGTGAATATTCGCCCCAGTGGTAGCCATTAACTCGCGGGTTAAGTCGACAGCAGTCAGTCTAGGATTTAATTTACTTTTCCTGACAATTAAACGATCATCTGCAGGTGAAGACTTCCTTTTCCGGCCACAGTTTCCTTTTTTCTGGAGTGTGATGGATCCAGTCTCCCTGTATCGTTTTATGATCGAATTAACAGTAGCCAAAGCAATGTGACATTCTGCAGCAATTTGCCTCTGTGTCATAGAAGAATGCTCTGCTAATGTTATAATTTAGACCGTTTTCGTGGAGTTGTATCCATTTGTGAAGACGACAGAATGTACACAGGATTGCAGTATTAAGTCTTCAACACAACTGAAATGCTTATAAGTACAAAACGACAGGCAAAATGTCACATATTATAAAAAAAATAATGACAGACCTTCAACAATGGAATTACACGTACTACAGATGTCAATTAAAGCTGTATGAGCAGCTGTGAGGCCAACAATGACAGAAAATGTAAAAATATGTCGTGTTCGGATTAATTTGCACGCTACTGTAATTACAAATTTACTGCTCAAGAATTAAACCATTGCATTTACTTTTAAGTTATCGCGGTCTTCTACAGCATCTTGTAGCTAAGAATAAAGTTACACCTGACAAGTTTTCTCTTGATTGTGAAGCAGCAGGAAGAAAAGGATCCACGTACGAATGAAGAAGATCGAAGGATGATCGTGCACTTAATATTCCCTGGATGTTCCAATAACGGTGATGCGTTGAACGCAGGGTTATCCTTTCCCCGAGGAAAAGGGCCCCTATGGCGTGGTGCATACGCGATCCATCGTGACTCAGGCATTCGTGAGCCGGCCGGGGGTCGCGGGCACAGAGGTCGAGGGGCAGCGCCATCTTGCCGAGCAAATTGCAATAGAAAGCGAGAAATGTCGTCACGACAACGCTCGACGCACCGCAGGTAGCGACCGCAACGATGATGGAAGGATTTGTCATGAAATAAACAACCATACGTAGACCAGGTCCAGATGACATTCTACTTTCAAATGCTGAGATCCACAGTTGCCATGGCACGGATAAGAATGCTGACCAATGAGAGCAGAGAACAGTCCTCTGACATTAATTTATTGTGTGCCGCGCTTAACACTGTGCCTGATGAAGAATGAAGAAATTTTAAAACGAAATGGATGAGACTAGCTAGATAACAACACACTCCGTACAAACTTGTACATCTTTGGGTGTGCAAGTCAAGATATCTTGCATATTCAGAGATATATGTAGCTTCATCAGTAGGGACCGGATTTTTATGTAATATCAAGGTGTGAAATATGTACATATTTATGTAAGAAAAATAAGCTGAATATGTACCAAAATATGTAAAATCATGAAAATATTTAATATCAATATCTGGCAGGTATTTATTTATTTATTTATTTATTTATTTATTCTGGTGTAGTTAAGGCCATCAGGCCTTCTCTTCCACAACACCAGGAATACAAATACAATAACAGAAATAAAAAGGAAAAAAAAACACTATAAACGAAGTAAAGTCACACAAAAATATACACAGGTTGCAGTCACACAAACTTTAAATGAGTGATTAAGTATAATTAATTGTATCCTAATTAACTAACATAAACAAGAAACTTGCGATTTTAATCTGGAGTAAAAAAAAACACAAATCGACACTTCTAGCAATGTCTAAAAAGCATTAAACAAGACAAAATTTTCCAATTTAATTTTGAATTGTGATAAAGTCCGGCAGTCCCTGACATCATTAGGTAGCGAATTCCAGAGACGAGGTATTTCTACAGTGTAGGAGGATGAGTATAGAGACGTTCTATGATGAGGGATAGAAAGAAGTGCTTGATGTCGGTTTCGAAGAGTTGTAAGAAATTGAAAGCGCGATAAGAGATAATTCGGAGTAGAAGTATGCATGATTCTAAATAGAAGAGACAGTGAATGTATTGTTCTTCGTTCCTTCAGACGCACCCATGAAAGTAACTGGAGGGAAGGTGTTATATGGTCAAATTTACGAGTATTGCAGATGAATCGTATGCACACATTATGAACACGTTGTAGTCTCTCAGCTAAGAGTGAACTTACATTAGTTAGTAAGGAATCGCAATAATCAAAATGGGGCATTACAAGCGTCTGAATAAGATTCTTTTTTAGACTAAGTGGTAGAAATTCTTTCATATGAAACAAAGAGTGAAGTTGAGAAAATATTTGTTGCAAGTGTGTGTTACTTGGGTGTTCCAATTTAGATCGCTATCCATAAAAATGCCAAGATTTTTAACTGTTTCACTGTATTTAACAATAATCCCATTCAATGTTATATGTGGTATAGTATAGGATAGGTAAGACTCTCCAGTTGTGATTTCATAGAGCACCCGACTTTTTTACCGCACACTTGACACATTACTATTTTTCCATCTATAGTGAAAGCTTCGTCCATCGCAATCCATGATTTTATTTTTGTCGTTAGAGTTGAAGATACAGGGGCCATTTTAGATAGTTAAAAGCAGTAGATAAACTCACTTGCACTTTATATTTATAATTACTAAAACTAGAGAACTGAGTGAAATGAATGACACAACAGTACTGCAAGCACTGTTTCGCTTTAGGGGAGTTGGTCATAATCGCATGCAAAATAACGGTAAAAATAGCCTATCTTCAAGCAGTTCATAAATATAATACTATTTATCAGAGATCTTTCATTTTTGTTAGCTATGTGTGTATACATATTACGCTATAAAATGAAAAAGAATGGTTACTCTGGAGTAAATCTCTATCCTTAAATTATTTTTTTTAATTAAGCACATTTCTTTTTATAAATTCACTACATGTCTGTGATTAGGTACACTCTATTCACTTATTATAGGACATATTGAATTGAAAATTTGACCACTTACTGCTAATAGATACTAAAACATATCCTACTAAAATTATTCATGTATCTGTAATATTATGGGCACAGGGCTTATAGCAATCGTCACCGTCAGTAAAATAAAAAAAAATGACGTAGATTAGTATAAGCCCTATGCCCATAATATTACAGATATTTTAATAATTTTAGTAGGGTATGTTTTAGTATCTGTTAGCAGTAAGTGGCCAATATTTTAATTCAATGTGTGCTATGATAAGTGAATAGAGTGTACCTAATCACAGGTATGTAGTGAATTTATATAAAAAATATGTTTAAATTAAAAAATTAATTTAAGGGTAAGATTTACACTAGATTAACCATTCTTCTTTCATTTTAAAGCTTAATGTGTATACATATATCATTAAAAGAATGAAAGAGCTGTGATAAATAGTATTACATTTATGACTGCTTGAAGATAGGCTATTTTTACCATTACTTTGCATGCGATAACGTCCAATTTCCCTTTACTGGATTAGGAGAAAATAAGAGGAGATGTGGGACACATACATTTTAGCTGCTCCCTGTAAGAAACAAGTAGGCCTACAGTACCTACTAAAACCTCAAACTATAGGCATTTACAAACTGTTGTTTGAAAAGTGACAATTCTGTCTCATTCAGAAGGGTAGGATTATTCCAGTCGAGAACCATACTTAATAATTGCTCGGAAAATCCCATTTCCATATAGATCTACTAAATTTAAAGTAAAGAGGTCAAGCAATAACCTAAAAAGTTATTTATTTTAATCTTTCAATATCTTTCCAGTTTGTTCCTTTACTCCAGCTTCTTTTCAGAAGTCGGCTAATTTATTGCGGCTCATGCCAGACTTGACACGGGTTTTCCCTGGAAGAATTAGGAAGAGGGTGGGTAAGGTTGCAAATTGCATGGGAACGGCTTGTTAAGACGTGTGCAGAACAATTATAGTTCGAGACAAATCATGTCGTCCTCGTCCCTGAAGGCAACGCTACTTTGTGAGGGATTTTTACATTAAAAGGTAGTTTTATGAGAAAGGTTGCCTTTTGTTCACTCATATTTACAGTGGGTGGTATGGGGTAAGTGCCTCTATTACTTCCTGGAACTAAGAATGTTATGTTTCGTCCCGAAATATGTCCTTTCTTGGGTAGGTAAAAAGGCTTTTTAAATCTGTGTATTTAAAATTGTAAATTTCCCCAGCAGAAGTTTTTTTTTTTTCTTTTCAGAGAAGTAAAAATGAATTAAACCCCTAAATACATAGATTTATGTAATACCAAGCCATAATATGTAATGTGGGGTGAATATGTAAAAATATGTAGTATCAGATTTTAATATATTAATGGTAATTACACGATTCGCAAAGATTTGTTATTTATATACAATTAGGTGGAAAGGAATATAATATGTAATTACATACAAATCCGGTCCCTATTCATCATCAAGGAACTTGGAACCTATCGCCATGCCCATCTGACTTCATCCTGTAAATTACACGAATATTAAACAATTTCAGTTGAAAACTCTCAAGGACACTTGGTAGGGATTGCCAGCCGTTCCGTATTCTTTACCTCACCTCAACAGAAACTGAATTTTCTCCTGAACTATATTTTTTTTTATTTCAGTAGGTTATTTTACGACGCTTTATCAACATCTATTCTGAACTATAGCAGACACGTAACATTTTCAGTGATCTTCCATTATATTGTATGTTGTGCAAAATTTTACCAACATAATTTTCCTCAAAATCAATGCTATAGTTATATAGTATACTCTCGATTATCCATGCGTCGATCAATTTACGGATTATCCGTGCATGGCTTACACTCGAAAATAATTTACTTACTTACAAATGGCTTTTAAGGAATCCGGAGGTTCATTGCCGCCCTCACATAAGCCCGCCATCGGTCCCTATCCTGTGCAAGATTAATCCAGTCTCTATCATTATATCCCACCTCCCTCAAATCCATTTTAATATTATCCTCCCATCTACGTCTCGGCCTCCACAAAGATCTTTTTCCCTCCGGCCTCCCAACTAACACTCTGGTACGCATTTATGGATTCGCCCATACGTGCTACATGCCCTGCACATCTCAAACGTCTGGATTTAATGTTCCTAATTATGTCAGGTGAAGAATACAATGCGTGCAGCTCTGCGTTGTGTAACTTTCTCCATTGTCCTGTAACTTCATTCCTCTTATCCCCAAATATTTTCCTAAGCACCTTATTCTCAAACACCCTTAATCTCTATTCCTCTCTCAAAGTGAGAGTCCAAGTTTCACAACCATACAGAACAACCGGTTTATAACTGTTCTATAAATTCTAACTTTCAGATTAACGTATGATACAGGAAATAATAAAATCGCCTATATATAATTATATTTCTTTCTTTTGAAAATGTAACAATTCACAGTCTCCTATGTACGGCTGCCATAGGCTGAATAAATGTGTTTTTTTCTTCTACTGAAAAATTTTATATTTTGCACATAGGAGTTATTGTAGGAACAACGACGATATATTGTAGGAATAGATATATTAAAAAAAATATATTTTGAAAATGAAGCTTCTGGTTTAAAAAATGTAGAAAATATAAATTTCATTCATCCCTTAAGTAGAACAATGGCGGTACTGTGATTCTGTTTGAAACCTGACTTAAATATTTCTAGGAGACTATTATTATTATTATTATTATTATTATTATTATATTATTATTATTATTACAATCTTGAGAATCGATGCAGGTAGAAATAATCTTCGAAAACCGGCTTCAAAACCCATATTTCTCAATCACAAATGCACTTGAATCGGCGAGTTTTGAACACATGTTGTTCAGCTCACGCTGCTTTACAAAAGAAGGGAACAGAAATCCCACATGTATCTCATCAGGGACTTCAATAAGCCATGCCTTTCTTAGCAGAGGTAAGAAAAGCCTTGTTTAAGAACTCCAAACACGTCGGCCGTGTGGAACACAAATACGGCCACAGGATTGATTCGTGAAGGCGATTTGTCCGTATATAGCGCCCCGCATGTGCCGAGCAGCCAGTCTACCAGTCTGTGGACATTGAGGACGCGATGTTATGGCGGTGGTACCACAAGGAGGGACTGAATTGGAAGGGTCAAGTGTTGAGATAAAATTTAGATCTATAGTGAGTGAGTGTGGTGTGGTGTAGCCTATGTAAAAATGTTGTGTTTTATTTAACGACGCTCGCAACTGCAGCCGGATATGCCGGAATTTTGTCCCGCAGAAGTTCTTTTACATGCTAGTAAATCTACTGACATTAGCCTGTCGCATTTAAGCACACTTAAATGCTATCGACCTGGTCCGGGATCGAACCCGCAACCTTGGGCATAGAAGGCCAGCGTTATACCAACTGGCCAACCAGGTCGACTGGTGTATGTATGTATGTATGTATGTATTTTTTATTTTATTGTGTTATTTTACGACGCTGTATCAACATCTAGATTATTTAGCGTCTGAATGATATGAAGGTGATAATGCTGGTGAAATGAGTCCGAGGTCCAGCACCGAAAGTTACCCAGCATTTGCCTGGTATGTATGTATGTATGTATGTATGTATGTATGTATGTGTATGTGTGTATGTATGTATGTGTGTATGTATGTATGTGTGTGTATGTATGTATGTATGTATTTTTTATTTTATTGTGTTATTTTACGACGCTGTATCAACATCTAGATTATTTAGCGTCTGAATGATATGAAGGTGATAATGCTGGTGAAATGAGTCCGAGGTCCAGCACCGAAAGTTACCCAGCATTTGCCTGGTATGTATGTATGTATGTATGTATGTATGTATGTATGTATGTATGTATGTATGTATGTATGTATGTATGTATGTATGTATGTATGTGTATGTGTGTATGTATGTATGTATGTGTGTATGTATGTATGTGTGTATGTATGTATGTGTATGTATGTATGTATGTATTTTTTATTTTATTGTGTTATTTTACGACGCTGTATCAACATCTAGATTATTTAGCGTCTGAATGATATGAAGGTGATAATGCTGGTGAAATGAGTCCGAGGTCCAGCACCGAAAGTTACCCAGCATTTGCCTGGTATGTATGTATGTATGTATGTATGTATGTATGTATGTATGTATGTATGTATGTATGTATGTGTATGTGTGTATGTATGTATGTATGTGTGTATGTATGTATGTGTGTATGTATGTATGTGTGTATGTATGTATGTGTATGTATGTATGTATGTATTTTTTATTTTATTGTGTTATTTTACGACGCTGTATCAACATCTAGATTATTTAGCGTCTGAATGATATGAAGGTGATAATGCTGGTGAAATGAGTCCGAGGTCCAGCACCGAAAGTTACCCAGCATTTGCCTGGTATGTATGTATGTATGTATGTATGTATGTATGTATGTATGTATGTATGTATGTATGTATGTGTATGTGTGTATGTATGTATGTGTGTATGTATGTATGTGTGTATGTATGTATGTGTATGTATGTATGTGTGTATGTGTGTATGTGTGTATGTATGTGTGTATGTATGTATGTATGTATGTGTATGTATGTATGTGTGTATGTGTGTATGTATGTATGTATGTATGTGTGTATGTATGTATATATGTATGTATGTAGTCATTTATGATTTATTTAACGATGCTCGTAACTGCAGAGGGTATATCAGCATCTCTGGTGTGTCGGAATTTTGTCCCGGCAGGATTTCTTTTACATGCCAGTAAATCTACTGTCATGAGCCTGTAAGCATATTTAAATGCCATCGACCTGGGACAGGATCGAACCCACAACCTCACTATACCGACTACGCTACCGAGGCCGACTGTATGTATGTATGTATGTATGTTTGTTTTGTTCATTGTATCCTCTTTCCACTCGTTAAATGCGTGCTAGAAGTTCTGATATATTGTTGTACTTGTTTACAATATATGCACAAGCATTGGTGCAATTTCCTCTTTTCTTACATTTGAGACTTAAAGAAATTTAAATCATATGAATTTAAAAGTATACAGAAGGCATAATATAATTTGTTTAAATGTTATTGTCTCGGGCCCTATTTGAATTTTTTTATAATTTAAAATTTAATTTTTGTCTCATATTACAATGAAATGAAGGTCAAAATAGTTGTAATATAATATTTCTATGAATCTGATAGAGCACCACTATTATACATCTGGTCAGATAGTCTGAAAATTTCATTAATCTAGCTTAAATAGGCTAGTTCTTCTACAGAGTGTATTTCTGTATTTAGAACCTTGCAAAATGTAGGTTTCGGAAAACAGCGTTTAAATTAAATGTTTATTATGGAGCCAAGATTTGAATAAATACATAAAATTATTAAGAAAAAAATGCTCATAATACAAACCATTAGAAATGTTTGCAATTTTTTACCCTCTTAATGATAACCTCCTCTTAATCTGCCTTTGCAGCCACCAAACATAAATGTTATTAGCTTCAAATTTTTATATTTATTTAAAGTTATTTACGGGCCAAATGAAACCCATTAACGGGCCGCTGGTTGGAGACCTATGCACTAGACCAGCGTTTCTCAAACTGTGGTCCTCGAGTTCTGCCCTTGTGGTCCTTCATAAAAAATAGAAGAAAACATAAAATTCAAATGAATTGCGTATCACACTATAGTTGAAAATCTCTCGCGTCTACCGAATTTCCACTCTACTCTCAGCAACAAAAGAGGGATTTAAAGCACTATGAACGTGGTGTTTCTCGCCATCTTTTCCCTGCTTATCCCGCGTCTGTAACCCAGCCAGGGACCACCCGAATTCATAACAGAGGACCAAAGTACCGAACCTTTTCATGTATCATGACTTTCTTAATAGTTTTGCCGACACCCAGTCTCCACACTGAAATGGTCACGTACTGTACGTCGTACACCAATAATAGAACGTGCCAAATTGCATCTTAACTTGTTGAAAATGGGTCGTATTTCTGCATTAATTCTTTTTATTTCTGTTTTTCCAGATGACGATATAAGAAATTTTAGACTCCGCCTATTTTAAAATCCGGGCGAATCAGATCCACAAATTCAAATTATAATGCTTTTCTAATTATATTTCTTCTAGCCAATCACAAGTAACTTATAACAAATTCTGTGCATTGCTGATTCATCGCTTGCCTGTTAGCAGTTAGTTGTTTGAAATCCTTCTTATGTGGTACACGCAGTAGTTGTCCCATGTCTCTGTTAAATAGTGTCCATTGTAAATAATGGAAAACTGGCTTCGATCCGGATCTTTGAAAAGAAAGGAACATGATGATACGCTTCATGTAGGCAGTGCTAATAGTTCAGAAGCTGTGTGTGAAGAAATATATTAATTATAGTGCCATTAAAGAAATATCTAGTCCTACTAGAAGCTATTCAAAGAAAAAATACTTTCGTAAATATTTGTTTTTTATCCAATGCCACCAGGTTGTCTTTTCGACATTTCTGGTCTTCTCTCCTGGCTGTGGCTTAATTGTAACCTACTTCTGAGGTTGGGGCGCCTGGAAGGCGGAGTTACATTACCCCGATGATGTGATAGGATGATTATGATAATGTGGTGCCAGGAGAGGTCTTAAATCTAAACTTAACCTAAATTCCAGACCATGGACGAACACAGGAATAATCCACTTTAAGGAAAATATTACAAGAGTTATTTGGAACTTGGATTTACTTGGTGTGGCAATGAGTGAACCAAAATCTGGGTGCGTTGTTTGTTACGAAGTGCTTTCAAACGAGTGTATGAAACCCGCGAAATTGAAACGACACCTAGAGACGAACCACGCAAGTGTAAAAAGTAAACCTGTAGAATTATTAATGTGAGTACCAACATTTATTTATTTTGTTTATTAATAAGTTAAAGATTATCCAAACTCTAACAGCCTTGAATTATTAAAAAAAAAAAGAAATTAAATTTTCTTATATTAACATTAATTTAATTAGTTAATACTAATATAAAATTCATTGAAATAAATTAATTTTAATTAATTAATTCTATTTTAAAATATAGGTATACTCGTATTAAAATATGCTACAAAAATGATAAATTTGCTTTCGAAGGGAACAAGAGTAAGGTGGTCCGCGGAACTGTTTTGACTTAAAAAAGGGGTCCCCACTCCTAAAAAGTTAGAGAAACGCTGCACTAGATGATCGATTTGACGAGTGTCAGACCACGGTCGGTGCTTCTTGACAACCATGAAACATTGGACGTCTCAGCTGACAACGAAGCCGACCGAAGAAGTCAGACAACGAGGTACTCGGAGAAGACCTGCCCCGTGGTCGTTTCGGCCGTGCGTTGCCCGCTGCCGGAGGGCGTCTGAATCTAATGATGTAAAGGTAACAGCGGTTGACCTGTAACACCGTGAGAAACCAGACTCCGCCTGCGACCCAGACATGGTTCACGAACCAGGCGGCGGGCGAGAAAGCGGCCCGTCCATCAGACATCCCGCGGGACGCTCACGTCAGTTGGGTGGCCTGCAGGCGGGGAGGACTGCACCCCAACTTCGTACTAAGATAATTATTAGGGCTAGGATTCTGATGACCTCTGATCATGAAAAAATGCCCTAAAAACAATGCATTTATGACCTAAAAATCTTTCAAAAATACCCTAAAAATTGATCTTACATAATTGGCTTAGTAGGAAAAGAGGTTTTGTACTACTTAATATTTAGACCAGTAATTAAAATGAATTTTACATAATTTTTCTAAGTAGTACACTTTAATTAATTATTTTACCTGATGTAGTTTCCATGTATGATCGTTCACCTCTGCGTCGGCATGTGGACGCGAGGTCAGCAGTCAGCTGGTCGGTCTTGGCCCTTCATGGGCTGTAGCGCCATGGATTTACTTTACTTTTAGTTTCCATGTAGTCTTCCACAAGGCCACTCTTATCCGGAATTAGCAGTTATAGAGGAGTCTATATTGAAGGGGTGGTTGGACTGATCCATTACATGGGGTGTACTACGTTAAAATGGCAATATTTTGTGTAGAAAAACGATTAAAATATTATACAAAATAATGGATATTAATGGACAAAATATGTAGAGAAAATATTAAAGGAAATAAACATTATTTTATATTAATAATGGGAATTTATGGACAAAATTAAATGAAAATGCCTAAAAATGACCGAATAAAACAAAAGATGCTCTTATGAGTTGAAACAGGCAAAAAAATGCAAAAAAAATGCCCTAACAAATATGTCTTAAAACACTCAGTTTATCATATAACATATAGATACTAAAGCAGCTATGTTTCTGGCTTACTAGAAAAAAGATGCAATTTCATCAAAATCCTAGCCCTAGTAATTATTATAGGCCTATCTAGTGACTCCAAACAAAATTTGTAATATCCCAGGTAATGAAAGATAACGTTATTTGGTATAAATGCTGTAAATAAATCCATTGATTACTTGCAATTGTTTAAGAAATAATTACAGCTGAAATATACTGACAAACAATGTCAATTATCGTGTACAGCAGCCTGTCTTTACCTGTCGATACGTCAGAACTCTGGAGCGAGTTATGTATTGTAAATAAACGCATCGTTTTCATGGTCGAATCTACAAGAAGACAAGTTAGGTCAGTAACATTTAGAAAGTAGGTAAGCAGGTCTTCTGAATTGTGAATTATTCCGAATTAATCCTTATATTATTAAACTTGCTGCAAAATATCCGAGCCGCCACTGAAATATGCGGAATGACATCAATCGTACGAAGAATTTCCATTATTCGCTATAGAATCGGTTGTTCTATTCTGCATATTGAAATGGTATTACTTTCCATGTCTGGTTTTGGTTTGGATGGAGAACACTGAACACATCTTGCAAACAAAGGTAAGAGTGCAAAGTACAATAAATATTGATATAATACTGCTGGTACGAACGGATGTTATATAATTAGAAATAACAAAGTAGGTTAACGATATTTTATTGGTGTTCTGATTTTATTACAATTCTAATTTAGTAATACTATATGTAGACTAACAGAAATAGCATCATATCACTTTGTTTCAAAATACACTTCAAAATGTCATATCTCTGAAACGATACCTTAAAAAAAGTTATTTATATTTTCCTTTCCAAACAGTCACATCTTACACCACCTAGCATTTAACAAAAACCTTTTGAAGCACTCGGTATTATACAGCCAAAAATTCGATATTTATTATTATAAAATGTACAGGTATTTCAAGATACCAAAAATGACTACATTACTCAAAGAAAAATAATTTTCCAGACTTAAAGTAATACTTAAATTCAATTACATATTTACATTTCCTAAATATATTGTTGATTGTAGGGAAATCTTGAATGATATTTATAGATAAATGAATATACTATTCTTGAGTTTGTTGTTCCAACTAGTTTGACAATTATAGATAAATGAAGATAATATTCTTGAGTTTGGTTTTCCAACTCGTTTGACAATTATAGGTAAATGAAGATAATATTCTTGAGTTTGTTGTTCCAAGTACTTTGATAATTATTATAGATAAATGAAGATAATATTCTTGAGTTTGGTTTTCCAACTCGTTTGACAATTATAGGTAAATGAAGATAATATTCTTGAGTTTGTTGTTCCAAGTACTTTGATAATTATTATAGATAAATGAAGATAATATTCTTGAGTTTGGCTTTCCAACTCGTTTGACAATTATAGATAAATGAAGATACTATTCTTGAGTTTGCTGTTCCAAGTACTTTGATAATTATTATAGATAAATGAAGATAATATTCTTGAGTTTGGTTTTCCAACTCGTTTGACAATTATAGATAAATGAAGATACTATTCTTGAGTTTGCTGTTCCAAGTACTTTGATAATTATTATAGATAAATGAAGATAATATTCTTGAGTTTGGTTTTCCAACTCGTTTGACAATTATAGGTAAATGAAGATAATATTCTTGAGTTTGTTGTTCCAAGTACTTTGATAATTATTATAGATAAATGAAGATAATATTCTTGAGTTTGGTTTTCCAACTCGTTTGACAATTATATGAAGATACTATTCTTGAGTTTGCTGTTCCAAGTACTTTGATAATTATTATAGATAAATGAAGATAATATTCTTGAGTTTGCTGCTGCCACAAATTTAACACTTTTTAACTTCTGTCTTTGCCAAGTCATTTAATGAGGTTATATTTTCGATGGATTACGGGAGGCTTTAGAAGTAAAAATGTTGGTACTTTTCCGGTGCACATAATATCCAGCTAATTGAACATGATGCAGTTTCTCCTCGTATAAGCTAGATGCGCGATGCAAGCTGTGTACTGAGGGCCTCTCGCGGAGTCGACACGCAGGTATTTACGAGCACCCCCGAGCAACCCCGCGTGGGCCAGAGGTCGGCAACATCGCAACCATTTTAATTGAGCTGCCCCCGGGCCCCGGCAGACAGATCTGTGTTCTCCGGCATTTTCTCAGTTTTCCCTCCGCGGGGAGCGAAAACCCGCCCTCCTGCAGGACACGAAGATGCGTAATATTCTGGACGTCATCGCTTTCAATATGAGATACGGATCTCTGGTTCGCCCGCTAATGGAATATGGGGCGTATGCTGGGATATATAATACAGTATGAAGTTAAACAAATGGATTGTCTTCGAAGGATATGAAAATGGTCGAAAAAATTCATAAAAGCTATAGGCATAAAGCGTGCAGGGACATAGGGGATCGAACTGAAAACCTACGTATTACTTAAGGGTAGATCATAATCAGAAAAATAAAAGTAGAAAACAGAGGACCGATATTGGAAATTTTTCGTTTTTAGATAGGACCATAATAAACTGGAATCAGCTGCCTCCAGCGGCTTTCGAGGGCTCTCCTCTAACAATTAAAAGATTAAAAAATATCTTAAAAAGTTGTTAAGACTATCATAACACAAACGTAGGCCTATTTATAAATGATTTACCAATTCACTGATAAGTTACTTCAATAAATAAATAACGACTTCACTAGGAGTCAGATAATAATGATACAAACAACACAGTAACTAATCAATCAAGTAACAAAACACACAAAAATGTATAATGTTAACACAGCCAAGTTATTTATTTATTTATTGACTTATTGACTGATTTATTTGTTGATTTATTTATTTAGTTACTTATTTATTTATTTATTTATTTATTTATTTATTTATTTACTGATTTATTTATTTATTTATTGACTTATTGACTGATTTATTTGTTGATTTATTTATTTATTTATTTATTGACTTATAGACTGATTTATTTACTTACTTATTTATTTATTTATTTATTTATTGACTGATTTGTTTGTTGATTTATTTATTTACTTATTTATTTATTTATGTATTTATTTATTTGACTGATTTATTTATTTATTGACTGATTTATTTATTTATTGACTTATTGACTGATTTATTTGTTGATTTATTTATTTATCTATTTATTTATTTATTGACTTATTGACTGACTTATTTGTTGATTTATTTATTTGTTTATTGGCTGATTTATTTATTTATTTATTGACTTATTGACTGACTTATTTGTTGATTTATTTATTTATTGACTGATTTATTTATTTATTGACTTATTGACTGATTTATTTGTTGATTTATTTATTTATCTATTTATTTATTTATTGACTTATTGACTGACTTATTTGTTGATTTATTTATTTATCTATTTATTTATTTATTGACTTGACTTATTTATTTATTTACTGAAATAACTTGACACTACATCAGTGATTATATAAGTGTTAAAAGAGTGCATTCAAGAATGAAGAGTAATTTTTTATTATTATTATTATTATTATTATTATTATTATTACCTAATTGATCCGTGTGCTATAAATAATTATTGTGTTACAGTTTCATATGTTATCATTTACCTGTGTTCTGAAAAATGAAAGGTGTATCATAAAAAAATTAGATTATTGCAGAATATAAAGAAAAGGTTCCGTCACGGATGTTACAAGATTTGTGAACTCACTTCACACCTTATTAACAAAAAGTGTAGAAATCAGATCTCTGCCTCAAACAGATAGAGATTCGTTGTCATAGAGTCCATTTAAAAGCTACGAAAATTTCATGACATCCAATTGGTTCACGAAAAAAATAGGTAAATATTTTACAGCTGTTTCTTACATGTCAAGGATGTTACAGATAAATAAGTGGCAGAAAGAATACAGTACAGAGTAAAAAGTTCTTTGATCCTGCAGCTCTGCAATTAACAGTGCAGACTGTCAAAATATTTCATGTTGAATCTTTCGTACACTACTTTTAACTCTTGAATATAAATAATTGATTAAATGGCGATCTACTAATTATGTAAGCATGTGTGGCTTACAGCTGTTTCGGTGTTACTTGACACCATCCTCAGAGCCTACTAGATCTCGGCGCTATCTCAACTTCGCTGTCTGTTGTGTGGGTGCGTTCGTGTGAAGAAGAGTTGTGTCAAATAGTATGTGTATTCTGAAATTGATATGTGTGTTGAGAATTTGATTAGGGTGTAGTTTAGTGTGTCTGTATATTTCATATTGTTCTAGTGTGTTGAGTTTTTGGTTTTTGGGTTGTATGTGTAGGATTTCCATGTCTGTATTTATGTTATTGTATGTGTGGTTAGCATCTACATATGCCGAACACATAACTAATGCTAACCACACATACAATAACATAAATACAGACATGGAAATCTTACGCATACAACCCAAAAACCAAAACCTATGGAAAATGTTAAATTCAGTAACAGTTCCCTTAAGTCTTGTAATAGTAAGTAGGCCTACATTTTGAAAGTATGAAAATTTGTTGTATTTGAAAATTTTGAATAACTTAAGAAACATTCATTTGACCACAATGAAACTTGTATGCGACAATACTTATATATAAAGAGGATGAGATGTGCAAAATATAAAGTCTCAACCTTAAAAATTGTAAAAAATACAAACATTTCAACCATCACCTCCTTAAGTTGATGAGTAAGATGACGGTCACGATAACGATGTTGGTACTATCTTAATATATAAAATTGAATGTGGGTATGTATGTATGTATGTATGTATGTATGTATGTGTGTACGTTCTCTATACAAATCTACACGCTTTGACCGATATGTGCCAAAGTTTGCACATTTAACCTTCATAACCAGGAGAAGAACATAGGCTACATTAAAATTGTGCAAATGGAAGTTAAATTAATTAAAATTATAAAAAATAAAAATAAATAGATCACATATTCATGTATAATATTAAAATGCAAAATCTTCTACAGTCAATTGTTTTTTTTTATTATTGTCTGTTGTATTCAACATAGACTTTCACGGGGCCTTGGAAATTTTAACACGAAATTAAATTACATTGTTGTTATACTCATGAAGGCTAAAACTAGATAATTCATGCAATAAGTATCTTTACGCAGTCCAGGACCGTATTATGAATTCCTCGATGCAGTTTTGTAGATAGTGAGCAAACTGTTTTATACAACTGAATTTTAGAATTCTTTGAAACTACAAGGATTGTTACCACATTATTTACTTAATAATGAATAACCAATAGTAGGCCTATTATTGCGAAATATTGACCCACCAAAATTATGCACGAATAAGAATTGGTGTAAAAAACTCATACGAAACGTAATAGAATTGGCAATATTAACTGCAAAAGTAAAAGGAGATGTGTATATTCCACGTATTGCGATTTTATATTGTATCTGTATTCTGTGTGTAAAATTAGAATTAATATAATATGTTCCGAATTTATGAGATATAGCTAGTTTCAAGTTATATTAAAAAAACTGCGTATGATATAAGTGGGTGTACAGCGGTCAAGAGGTAAAAAATCTTCGAATATAAAATGAATTATATAGCCTATGTATATATTGGTTCGATGCTGAAACTGATCAGAAAGAGGAGAAGGAATTATTATATTTTCGTTGGGTTTTACTTTGTTTATAGTTTGATTTTTCTTTTACTTTATTTGTATTTCTGGCGGTGTGGAAGAGAAGGCCAAATGGCCTCAACTACACCAGAATAAATAAATAATAAATAAATAAAAACAAATAAACTAACAAATAAAGAAATAAAAACAAATAAATATATAAATTTAAAACAACAGTTTAACGTCAGGTACATGATGAAATGTTTTTTTTTTGGGTGCTTGATTTACAACTCTGAGTTAACCCTGGCAGGCTAAGGACTTCATTAATTCATGTAGGGGAGAGTCGGACATCGGGTAGTATCGGACAGTGCGTTTATTTCATATACCACCATATGGTAGTACCTGCATGACATGGTTACGTTTCTCTATGCGACGTCACAGAAACGTAACCATGTCAATCAGGTACTATCATCGTGTGGTAGATGAAAGAAACTCACTGTCCGATATTACCCGACGTCCGATACTACCCGACTCTCCCCTAAGTGACGTTAAGTAAAGAATCATCTTTATGGGCGAGGAAAGCTTAGTAAAGAAATTCGTTTTGGTTGTGTATAGTTAGGTTTCCGAGATTTCTGAAAATTTAATAACCAGTTTAATTAAAAACAGAAGCAGAAAGGAAAACCCGGGCAACGCCGGGTGCTTTCAGCTAGTTGTATAATAAATACTTAACTCCAAGAATAATGTAATACTACAGTTTAGCTAATTAGTATTATCATTATCTTTCGCCATGCTGACCACATCATGGGATGACCTGCTGTCAGGTATTATTCCAGAATCCTAACAACGGCGCTGAAGCACTCAGAGATCCTCCTCATTCCCTGCCTGCCTGATCAATTGTTTCATCTGACGGACACTGCCGCTAGCTCGCTTTGTTTACCACGAATCTCTCGGGACCGCCAGCACAAGAGAACAGCAGCAGCAACAATTGGCAGACCGCTTCTTGGAAGAGGCGGGCAGCATCCCTGCTGGACCGTCAACATGGCGGACCGCGCGCGGCATGAAGCGCCCCGGGCCGTCGAGGCGCCAGCCTGTGTCATGCATGTGTAAAGCTCCCCTGGACCCGCTCTTCCTCGGGGAGTTCACGTGTGCCGGCCCAGATGTCATGACTTATGAGGCGCTCCGGGTCACAAGAAAGCAATTGGAACCGGGATGCCTTGCCCCGCGCCCGAGGGGCCCGGCCCCGTACAGCCCGCCAAGAAATTCAAGCACCGAGGGAGTCGAACCAGGACGGCGGTGAGGCCTTCCTCCGCTCTGCAAGCCTGGCAGACTTCCACGGAGGCCGTGTACGGTATACTGACGGGCCAGCATCACCAACCGATACGGTGAACTCTGCTAGTCTGGAGATTTCCCTGTCCAGCACGGTACAGTACATTAAGGAGGATTCGCTGACTGCACACGTTATTATTATTATTATTATTATTATTAATACTACTACTACTATTATTATTATTACTACTACTACTACTACTACTACTACTACTACTACTACTACTACTACTACTATTACTACTACTACTATTATTACTACTACTATTATTACTACTACTATTACTACTACTACTATTACTACTACTACTACTACTATTACTACTACTACTATTATTACTATTACTACTACTACTATTACTACTACTACTACTACTACTACTATTACTACTACTACTATTATTACTACTACTATTATTACTACTACTACTACTACTACTACTATTACTACTACTACTATTATTACTACTACTATTATTACTACTACTATTATTACTACTACTACTATTATTACTACTACTATTACTACTACTACTACTACTACTACTACTACTACTATTACTACTACTACTATTACTACTACTACTACTACTATTACTACTACTACTATTATTACTACTACTACTATTACTACTACTACTATTACTACTACTACTACTATTACTACTACTACTATTATTACTACTACTACTACTATTACTACTACTACTATTATTACTACTACTACTATTATTACTACTACTACTATTACTACTACTACTACTACTACTACTACTACTACTACTACTACTACTATTACTACTACTACTATTACTACTACTACTATTACTACTACTACTATTACTACTACTACTACTACTACTACTACTACTATTACTACTACTACTATTACTACTACTACTATTACTACTACTACTATTACTACTACTACTATTACTACTACTACTACTATTATTACTACTACTATTACTACTACTACTATTACTACTACTACTATTACTACTACTACTATTACTACTACTACTATTACTACTACTACTATTACTACTACTACTACTACTATTACTACTACTACTACTACTATTACTACTACTACTACTACTATTACTACTACTACTATTACTACTACTACTACTACTATTACTACTACTACTATTACTACTACTACTATTATTACTATTACTACTACTACTATTACTACTACTACTACTACTACTACTACTACTACTATTACTACTACTACTATTACTACTACTACTATTATTACTACTACTATTATTACTACTACTATTACTACTACTACTATTACTACTACTACTACTATTATTACTACTACTACTATTATTACTACTACTATTATTACTACTACTATTATTACTACTACTACTACTACTACTACTACTACTACTACTACTACTACTATTACTACTACTACTATTATTACTACTACTATTATTACTACTACTACTACTACTATTACTACTACTACTATTACTACTACTACTATTATCACTACTACTACTATTATTACTACTACTATTACTACTACTACTATTATTACTACTACTATTATTACTACTACTATTACTACTACTACTATTACTACTACTACTATTATTACTACTACTATTATCACTACTACTACTATTATCACTACTACTATTACTACTACTACTATTACTACTACTACTATTACTACTACTACTATTACTACTACTATTATTACTACTACTACTATTATTACTACTACTATTACTACTACTACTATTACTACTACTACTACTACTATTACTACTACTACTACTATTATTACTACTACTATTACTACTACTACTATTACTACTACTACTATTACTACTACTACTACTATTACTACTACTACTATTACTACTACTACTATTATTACTACTACTACTATTACTACTACTACTACTACTACTACTATTACTACTACTATTATTTATTATTATTATTACTACTACTTACTTACTTACTGGCTTTTAAGGAACCCGAAGGTTCATTGCCGCCCTCACATAAGCCCGCTATTGGTCCCTATCCTGAGCAAGATTAATCCAGTCTCTTCCAGCATATTCCACCTCCCTCGAATCCATTTTAATATTATCCTCCCATCTACGTCTCGGCCTCCCTAAAGGTCTTTTTCCCTCCGGCCTCCCAACTAACACTCTATATGCTTTTCTGGATTCGCCGATACGTGCTACATGCCCTCCCCATCTCAAACGTCTGGATTTAATGTTCCTAATTATGTCAGGTGAAGAATACAATGCGTGCAGTTCTGTGTTGTGTAACTTCCTCCATTCTCCTGTAACTTCATCACTCTTAGCCCAAAATATTTTCCTAAGCACCTTATTCTCAAACACCCTTAACCTATGTTCCTCTCTCTAAGTGAGAGTCCAAGTTTCACAACCATACAGAACTACCGGTAATATAACTGTTTTATAAATTCTAACTTTCAGATTTTTTGACAGCAGACTGGATGATAAAAGCTTCTCAACCGAATAATAACAGGCATTTCCCATATTTATTCTGTGTTTAATTTCCTCCCGAGTATCATTTATATTTGTTACTGTTGCTCCAAGATATTTGAACTTCTCCACCCCTTCAAAAGATAAATTTCCAATTTTCATATTTCCATTTCGTACAATATTCTCGTCACGAGACATAGTCATACACTTTGTCTTTCGGGATTTACTTTGTGGATTTTCTCCTAACATATTCACGTCATCCGCATAGACAAGATGCTGATGTAACCCGTTAAATTCCAAACCCTCTCTGTTATCCTGACTTATTTATTATTATTATTATTATCACATGAAAATTTTATTCCGGGATTTCAATGCTAAAGTAGGACGGGAGGATATTTTTAAACCAACTTTTGGAAAAGACAGCCTACACATAACTAGTAATGATAATGGAGTTAGGTTAGTCAACTTTGCCACATCAAAAAAATTAATTGTCAAATTTTTGTCCAATATTCTTTTCAGAAGATTAACTCCATATGTAGATGAAATTATTGGGGATCATCAGTGTGGTTTTAGGCGTAATAGATCAACTATTGGCCAGATATTTTGTATTCGACAGATAATGGAGAAAAAATGGGAGTATAAGGGTACAGTGCATCAGTTATTCATAGATTTCAGAAAGGCATATGACTCTGTCAAGAGAGAAGTTTTATATGATATTCTTATTGAATTTGGTATTCCCAAGAAACTAGTTCGATTAATTAAAGTGTGTCTCAGTGAAACGTACAGCAGAGTTCGTATAGGTCAGTTTCTGTCAGATGCTTTTCCAATTCACTGTGGGCTAAAGCAAGGAGATGCACTATCACCTTTACTTTTTAACTTTGCTCTAGAGTATGCCATTAGGAAAGTCCAGGATAACAGAGAGGGTTTGGAATTGAACGGGTTACATCAGCTGCTTGTCTATGCGGATGACGTGAATATGATAGGAGAAAATCCACAAACGATTAGAAAAAACACGGAAATTTTACTAGAAGCAAGTAAAGAGATAGGTTTAGAAGTAAATCCAGAAAAGACAAAGTATATGATTATGTCTCGTGACAAGAATATTGCTCGAAATGGAAATATAAAAATTGGAAATTTATCTTTTGAAGAGGTGGAGAAGTTCAAATATCATGGAGCAACAGTAACAAATATAAATGATACTCAGGAGGAAATCAAACACAGAATAAATATGGGAAATGCCTGTTATTATTCGGTTGAGAAGCTTTTATCATCCAGTCTGCTCTCAAAAATTTGAAAGTTAGAATTTATAAAACAGTTATATTACCGGTTGTTCTGTATGGTTGTGAAACTTGGACTCTCACTTTGACAGAGGAACAGAGATTAAGGGTGTTCGAGAATAAGGTGCTTAGGCAAATATTTTGGGCTAAGAATGAAGAATGGAGAAAGTTACACAACGTAGAATTGAACACATTGTATTCTTCACCTGACATAATTAGGAACATTACTTCCAGACGTTTGAGATGAGCAGGGCATGTAGCACGTATGGTCGAATCCGAAAATGCATATAGAGTGTTAGTTGGGAGGCCGGAGGGAAAAGACCTATCGGGAGGCCGAGATGTAGATGGGAGGATAATATTAAAATGAATTTGAGGGAGGTGGGATATGACGATAGAGGCTGGATTAATCTTGCTTAGGATAGGGACCGATTGCGGGCTTGTGTGAAGGCGGCAATGAACCTCTGGGTTCTCTAAATGCCATAAGTAAATATTATTATTATTATATTATTATTATTATTATTATTATTATTATTTATACTGGCGGAATTAATGCTCCAGGGCGTTTTCTTACACTCCATCAGGTAGCAAATTACACACCCCTGTCTCTATCGCTTACAGTTCCAGTTTACCTGGATTGCGTCCTCCGCCACTGCTCCCAAACAAGCTGTACTCGAAGCGCGCAAACCTTTGAATTATATAAGTAAATATCTATTCCTGCAATTCGGGAGTACCAACATCAAAACAAGCATAAAATCCTATACATGAATCAATCATAACCTAAAAATCCATGTTTTGGCACTTACTTCCTTTTGCCTTCTGACGCAAGGGATTTTAAAGATGGCAGTTTCCAAGAATTCATGGCGTGATTAAAATCATTCTGAAATATTCTCCCAAGGAAGCACAACAGTTAGGCCTACCTGAAAACAAAAGAAACATTATTGTACCAATTTTGCGAAATATAAAACAATAAAAACAGGTATACATTTTATGAACGCACCCAGTATAAACAGTAATATCATTCACAACCTGAGAAACGAGCTGAAATGTAGCGATGTGCTTAAAACGTAACCTAAACTCGTAAAGCGAAAGAATGTCTTACTCTTGTGGCACTCATTTTCTTTGGGTTGCATATTTCATGCAGTCGTATCAATTGTGCGGCAATGTAGAGCTGCTGGGGTTAGTATTTTTGCAGGTGAATCCGAAAATTCGGCTGTAATTAGGGAAAAACTCTAAAAAAAATTGAATCAGGCTTCATTTTACAAAAGTATGCTATGAAACATTACAAGTAAATTTACCTGTAATTTTCATAAATTATGAAGGTAATTATTATTATTATTATTAAAAATTATTTACACGACAGACAATCTTGTGTACGTATTTCGAATACTCTCTCTGATCCATTTAATATTATTTGGGGTGTGCCCCAGGGCTCAACTTTAGGACCTCTTCTATTTTTAATCTTCATTGACGACATTTTCAAAAGAATAAGTTCTGACTATCTATTATTCGCTGACGATCTTCAATTTTTTCGAAAAATCAATAGTGTTACTGACTGCCAATTTCTTCAGGATGACATTAATTCAATTACCAATTGGTCAGTTGATAACGGGATGATGATTAATGAATCCAAAACTTACGTAGTATCATTTTCAAGGAAAACCTCTACACTAAAATATAACTACCATTTAAAAAATGTATTAATTAACAGAAAAGATTGTATTAGAGACCTCGGTGTATTAATTGACTATAAATTATATTTTCACAGCCACATTGATTATATTTATAACCATGCATTAAGAATGTTAGGAATAATTCCGTCAATTACTTATTCTTTTTCAACACCTGACTCTCTTTTAATACTATACTATACATTAGTGAGATCGAAACTCGAATATGCATCTGTAGTTTGGAACTCTATTACTAGTTCTGATTCGGCTAAACTTGAAAATAGTCAAAGCAAATTTATTTCATTATGTTCTTACCGATTTCTGCCTAATAACTCTGAGTATAACTATGATCAAAATACGAGCACTTTAAATGTCGAAGCCTGTATGCCAGAAGTCATGATCTCGATTACTTATTCTTATGTAAGGTCCTTAAAGGTGACATTTATTGTCAATCTTTCTTAAACAGTGTCAGCCTTCGTATTCCTATGAAGGACATGAGACATCACAAACTCTTCTATATTAGAAATTCTAAATCTTCTTCGCCGGTCTCCAGATGTATTAAACATGCTAACTTACATGTAGGCGATTTCGATCCATTCAATGTATAGAAGTATTAGAACATGGCAATGTCTTTGCTAATATTAATTGCATAATCCTTATACACAAATTGGTAGTACGAATCAACTCCTTTCCCTAATATTTTATAGCATTAATTCTTGTGAATTAATTATTGTAATCTATGTTCTTTATTTTGTACCATAGTTGTTGATTTTAATGTAACTTATTATTTGTATCACTGTGCTGGACTTTTATTGGCCAATGGCTGTTGTCCAGCACATAAATATCAATAAATAAATAAATAAATATTGTTATTATTTTTTATTATTATTATTATTATTATTATTATTATTATTATTATTATTATTATTATAGCTGTTTTCACACGGCTTGAATCGTTCCCCAACACGTACGTTTTGTAAGCAATGTTCGTAAATATGATCATATTACCCCATCCCTGGAAGCAATAGGTTGGCTTAAACTAGATAAGAAAAGAAATTTACATTCACTTCTCTTTCTCTTCGAAATCTTGAACTCTTCTATTCCTTCGTACCTGTCGTCTCGCTTCACTTACCTTTCTTCCCACCATAATCTGAACACACGCTCTCGTCATGAAACAATACTAACAATACCATCCCATCGCACCTCCTCATACTCATCTTCTTTCACAATAGCCCTGCCAAGACTCTGGAATTCGCTACCTGCTAGCATCAGGGACTGTCGAAATAAAATTGAATTCAAACGAAAACTTACTAGGCACTTGGTCAGTAATTGATTACTTGTAAATAGTTTCTTTAATCTATCACAAAATATTTCAATATTCAGTAATTTCATCACTATAAAATTTTGTTATTCTAGATTTAATTTGTAATTCAGTAAATATAAAATATTCGTTGTTTCTCTATGATAAATTATCTAGCTTTAATTATTCAGGTAATCTTTTCGTACTTTGATTTTATTCTAATTGTAAATTTAATACTAATTGTAATGTTATTTGTAATTGTAATTGTAAATCTAATACTAATTGTAATTTTATTGTTGATATTGTAGTTGGAATCTCCTGGTAGAGGGGCAGAGAAGGCCTGACGGCCTTATCTCTACCAGGTTAAATAAATAAATACTAAATACTAATTTATATGTTCTTCACCTTTAACTTTCTCATTTATTATTTTGTCTTCCTTATTTTCTTTCCTTATCCTCTTCTTTGGCCATTGCATATTTGGATCTGGTTCATTTTGATGATCATTCATTTGTAAAACGAAATATTTAACCAATAACACGACAATAACCGCTAATATGCCGACGAAACAAAATAAGACAATACTAATGCCATGATATTTTCTAACAAGAACCGGTTAAGTTTGTGACTTGTCCGTCTTTTGTTGGACTAATCCGCTTTTTGCAGAAACGCTACTTTTCAAACACTCATTTCAATGGCACGAACCCGATTTTTGTAGAAACTTGTTGCTTGAAATTAAGTGAAGATTTTATTTTTATTTTATTGGGTCATTTTACGACGCTGTAACAACATCTAAGGTTATTTAGCGTCTGAATGAAATGAAGGTGATAATGCCGGTGAAATGAGTCGGGGGTCCAGCACCGAAAGTTACCCAGCATTTGCTCGTATTGGGTTGAGGGAATACCCCGGAAAAAACCTCCACCAGGTAACTTGCCCCGACCGGGATTCGAACCCGGGCCACCTGGTTTCGCGGCCAGACGCGCTGACCGTTACTCCACAGGTGTGGACCTAAATGAAGAGAACTGTACTATGCTCAAAATGCGAATTATTTGGACTTGTCCGGTTTTTACTACCAACCGTTCAATTATATAGCTAACATTAAGTTTCTTTTTTCTTTTCTTTTTAATGTTTCAAATATCACATTATTGCACATGTTTACTGTCTTCAGGACCCTTGTGGTCACTCAAATTCTTTGAGTTGATGTCGTTAATGAATAAATAAAATTACCCACCCTAACAATGAAAATTACATAATCGGACACTTTTGTAATTATTCAAATCATAATTTCTAACAATTTAAATTTTTAACGTTTCTCGAGATATAACGTTCTTCGTATCTAATTTTTATTAAATGAAATAAATTGAAGGATAATTCATATAATTTAAGCTACAATATAACTTTTCTTGTAAACTGTCTTAATATAGAATCGCTCAGGATCTTTACGAGTTCCAGAAACATGGTATTGCAAAAAAAAAATTATTTCTAATAAGTGAACACAAATTATACAGTACCGGTAGTGTGATTGTTTTAACAGAAGTAACATAAATTATCTACACATGTCTGAAACTTCTAGGTAGGGATTAATGTATTTTATATCTTACACAAATACGTCAAAATGACCATTCATATCAACTATAACACTCATAACTAGGGACCGGATTTTTAGGTTTTTAAAAAGTCCATTTTAGGTTAATGGAATAGATATTTTGATGTACCGAAGTACATATGATATTTCCATGCAGATATTCTGCGTCATCACATGATGAAAATTTCTCTCCGTTCCATCACTCTTTCATCATGTGATGACGCAGAATATCTGCATGGAAATATCATATGTACTTCGGTACATCAAAACATATATGATATGCGTAATAAATCACTTTGTGATTTAAGACGGCGCCCATACCGTCGGATCCCGGCCAATCAGTCACTCATCTGAGTGCACCTCAACACATATATGGACTTCGGTCCTGCGTTCATAGACATCTATGACGTAGTGCAGAGGGCGGCCACTAGAGGGAACCCAAGAGATGGAGCTTAATCTGAGACGATTCTAAACGGCGTCGGGATTGTATCCGGCGTTGCTTAGTGGATAAAGCATCAGCACGTAGAGCTGAAAACCCGGGTTCAAATCCCGGCGCCGGAGAGAATTTTTCTCCGTTCCATCACTCTTTCATCATGTGATGACGCAGAATATCTGCATGGAAATATCATATGTACTTCGGTACATCTTCGGTCCTGCGTTCATAGACATCTATGACGTAGTGCAGAGGGCGGCCACTAGAGGGAACCCAAGAGATGGAGCTTAATCTGAGACGATTCTAAACGGCGTCGGGATTGTATCTGGCGTGGCTTAGTGGATAAAGCATCAGCACGTAGAGCTGAAAACCCGGGTTCAAATCCCGGCGCCGGAGAGAATTTTTCTCCGTTCCATCACTCTTTCATCATTTAATGGAATAGGTTAAATAGATTTTTTTAGGTTTTTTGTCCAGACTGTGAAAGGGAACGCAAAAATTGCCTGGTTATTAAAGATGTACGATTTACAGTGAATTTTAAATAACGTAACCTTTCCCTCGGTAGTGAAGATGACATTTCCAATCCATTGTCGTAATAAATGTGATTTCACTTGTTTTGGCATAGCTTAACAAAACACAAAATACAAAATTTCAATGTTAACACCAAAATCACTCAAATAAGACAGACTGCACAGAGACTTCAGAAAGTTCACAGTTCGTACCTGCATAAGCAATATCAGAGTTTTCTATTAGCGAGTATGCCCGAAAACTTCATGAATTTCAACAATGCGACTTTTTCGCAGTTCATTCATCTCCAGAGAAAGTTCAGTCACTTCATACCCTTCTACTGACATGTCATATCTATGATCAGTGGAAATTCCAAAATACATACTGTGCCAGTTATTGAATTCCTGTTAACCTTTTTATCCAAAACAACAAAAGACTGATAAAAGGGTAAAGATGTAAGATTGGGTTGCTTTCTCCAGCGCAGAAGAGAATAAAAAGTATAAAATGTATTGACATTTTTAAATATTTTTATATAAAACGCAGTAAATATAGAAAAATACATATTAATAAATTATGATTTAGATTTTTTTAGTTCTTAAGGTCCAATTTAGGTTTGTTTAGGTCCAACAGAATTTAAATATGGCTGTTATGACCTTGATTCGGAAAATTATCTAAGAAATTATTAGTTTAGAAGTAAGGATAAAGATAGATAAAACCCCATAAATTCGGTCCCTAACCATAACCAAGTCAGGCATTTCTTTCGTTGTTATACGATTTGTAACCCTTCATCATCATCATCATCATCATCATCCTTCACGAATTAGGCCTCTGTAGACCTGTTTCGGCCCGATCTAGCAGTCTTCTTAAAGGCCTTCCTGGTCGACGATGTCCTCTAGGTTTATACTGCATCATAATTTTTGGGATTCTTGAATTTTCCATTCTTCTTACATGATCTAGCCAATTGAATTTGTATCTGCTGATTTTTTCTTCTACTGACTCTACTTCTAATTGTTCTAAAATGTCTTCATTCCTTTTTCGGTCTAAAAGAGTATATCCTGCTGTCCTCCTCAAAAATTTCATTTCCGTTGCTTTGATTCTGTTCATGTCTTTTTTCTTTAATGACCAAATCTCGCTTCCGTATAAAAGGGAGGGTAATGCTAGTGTATTATATATTTATATTCTTGTAGATTTTTGTACTAATTTAGCTTTTAATGCATTGTTTATTATTCCTAGAATTTGTGTAAATTTGGTAATTTTCTTGTTCACATCTTTTTCATTTTGATAAGATATTTCACAACCCAGATAATTGAAATTTTGCACTTGTTCGAGGCATTGGTTATTGTGTATTATCTTACTTCTGACTGGGTCTTGTCCTAAAAATGCCATTACTTTTGATTTTTGTGCTGAAATTTCCATCCCAAAATCTTTTAATATTTTATTTAATGTATACAATCCTCTTTGTAAATTATCCTCTGAATTGCAAATTATGACTTGATCATCGGCATAGAGTAAGGTATTTGATGTTAGAGCACTGGTTATTTTGATTCCTGATGTGTAGATTTGGTTCCATTTTAAAATAATTTCATTTATATAAATATTAAATAAAGTTGGTGATAGTGGACAACCTTGTCGAACTCCATTATTAACTAATTTTCTTTCGGATATACAGTTATGTAACCCTTCATAAAAAGAATATTTCCATTCCTATACAAGCATTCAAGTTTCTTTTTGACCAACATTACGATCATTTCAACCGTTGAATACCCGATTTTCGTGTTTTAGCAAAACTATCGGAACAGTATTCTAGAAGGCCACAACTCTATTCCTTAGGGATCGCAACGCACCTAGAAGGTTCAAGCTATGTATTATTATTATTATTAATATTATTATTATTATCATTATTATCATTACTACTTCAAACAGCGATGTTGCACGAAGAGGTTACCAAGCGCCCTCAGTGACAGGTCCTGCTGGATATTAATTACCGCCAGCTGGAGTTGACGCCGCGGTCGTGGGAGTAAGGGTGGCCGCCCTGCGATGAGCCAGCCGGCTGGCCCCGTGCCATGGCCCCGGGCTGGGCAGGGCTCCAGATAGTATCTGCGATGGCGTGCCCCCGCGGGGATGGGCCGCTCCAGACTGGCGTCACATGCCTCAGAGCGAGACAAGCTCTGACCTCTAGCTGCCATGCCTTCCTCTTATGGGCAAGACGGGCTCGCCCGACCCTGGGGCCGTCCTAGAGGACCGACCGCCATATGGCCACCGACGAGCGGGTGACATCGTCCAACTGCGTTAACAAAGTCCAGTCGTGGCTACAGACGACGTGCACGGCCGTGAGTGCTAACGCCACTATAAATTCAAGGACCTGAATATCACAACAATCCAAGACGGCATCTTGTTGCTTTATGCGTACTGTGAAAATTATCAGCGTTAGATCATCTAAACTAGAGCTGTTATCCTATTACTATCACAATGTCGCATTATTTCTTATATTTATCGAGCCATTGTGCATATATAAAATAGAATCATTATTATTATTATTATACTTACTTACTGGCTTTTAAGGAACCCGGAGGTTCATTGCCGCCCTCACATAAGCCCGCCATTGGTCCCTATCCTGAGCAAGATTAATCCAGTCTCTACCATCATATCCCACCTCCCTCAAATCCATTTTAAAATTATCCTCCCATATACGTCTCGGCCACCCTAAAGGTCTTTTTCCCTCCGGCCTCCCAACTAACACTCTATATGCATTTCTGGATTCGCCCATACGTGCTACATGCCCTGTCCATCTCAAACGTCTGGATTTAATGTTCCTAATTATGTCAGGTGAAGAATACAATTCGTGCAGTTCTGTGTTGTGTAACTTTCTCCATTCTCCTGTAACTTCATCACTCTTAGCCCAAAATATTTTCCTAAGCACCTTATTCTCAAACACCCTTAACCTATGTTCCTCTCTCAAAGTGAGAGTCCAAGTTTCACAACCATACAGAACAACCGGTAATATAACTGTTTTGTAAATTCTAACTTTAAGATTTTTTGACAGTAGACTGGATGATAAAAGATTCTCAACTGAATAATAACAGGCATTTCACATATTTATTCTGTGTTTAATTTCCTCCCGAGTATCATTTATATTTGTTACTGTTGCTCCAAGATATTTGAACTTCTCCACCTCTTCAAAAGATAAATTTCCAATTTTTATATTTCCATTTCGTACAATATTCTCGTCACGAGACATAATCATATACTTGGTCTTTTCGGGATTTACTTCCAAACCTATCTCTTTACTTGCTTCCAGTAAAATTCCCGTGTTTTCCCTAATCGTTTGTGGATTTTCTCCTAACATATTCACGTCATCCGCAAGGACAAGCAGCTGATGTAACCCGTTCAATTCCAAACCCTCTCTGTTATATTATTATTATTATTATTATTATTATTATTATTATTATTATTATTATTATTGTCATCATCATGGTACTTAACTTCAAATATCGGTACTAAGCATCTTTATCCTTTATTCATAACAAATATGAAATTATAAAAGAGGAACTGGAAAAATCAGTATTTTTATAGTAGGCCTACTATACATGACATCAGTCCACTTCAAAATAAAACAAAATGATTATGTTGCTTTAAATGGCTATTTGATCATGTACCGATGCGCAAATGTTGTGAAAGAATCTATTTAGTTTTAACCAATCAAAGCCAACTATCAACTGCAATCTTGTCGTACCTGATGCGCACTTGTTTAATATCTTGTCACACCTGATGTTCAGATGTTAAACAATTTCATCTTTTCCTTAGCAATATAGTGGGCCGTGATATTGCTGATGGCTGTTTTACGTAAATTAGAAAATATCGCGATTTTGAGTTTGATAATTTTCATTAGGTTTTTTAAATAAAAATACAGTACAGTATTAACAATAAGTGTTTTTACTCACGAACTGAGTTATCCATTCGGACGAATTCATTATGCAGTGTATATTATACTGTCTACAACACATCAGCGTACAATATAGAGAATGAAGTTAAATTGAAAAATAATCATAATATGGATATTTAAACACATTTTGAAAATGGTGGCCGTTCATTTCAATACAGATCATTTTTTTTTTGCATATTATCGCACTATAGACTATTGTACCTAATTCCAATTATCAGTTTCTTCCTTCGTACTAGTAACTCATGTTGAAATAATTCTGTACCTACTCTATAAAAGAGTACCTTACGTACTGTAAATTCAATCTTTACTTCTGCCCGACCCGAAAAGATTAAATTACTCAGACATGCTATCTACTGTCCGTCCAAGTGGTTTTGTCGCAGGATCGTAGAAAGGGGGGAAATCACGTGGCAGTTAATTAATTAACGAGACCATTTTATTTAAATTATTTTAAACTGTTGTATAATATTATGTAGACGTCCAATTTCTAACAGAAATTAATGTTTTCAGAAAAGAACTAAGACGTCCCCAGCCACTAGCCTTTACAGAGGGGCAAGCAGAAGCAGGTGGGGGAAATCGGGATGCGACATAGCCAAACTGACGACAGTACCTGTGCGAGAATATGATTCAATATTGAAAGCTCTTTCGTCACTGGGAAATGCGACCATATTGCTGGAACGTACTATACTCACTAACTCATTACTGTTTGTGTTTACTGTGACCGTAAAGTGACTTTATATACGCTTGGTTATGTGTGGAGGACGGTTGGAAGTTTACGTGGGAGTGAAGTACATTAAAAAAACTCAGATACAATAAAAATTGAAGTAAAAATAAAATTATGTCTCTGTACAAAAAGCTAAAATATGCAAATATGTGCAACATAAAATTTGATTTCATAAGCTTAACTGTTTATGATTCGTGAAGATGATTAATCAGCAACTAATTACAGCCAATGGAGAAATACATGCAAATGCATTAACGTCCTGGCCCTAATGTTTAGATTAGGAACATTTAAGAGTTTGGGCTACAAGCAATAATCAAGATCCGTTCTCATTTAATCAAATGACTGGCCCAGTGAATTGAAACTGACATTGTAAAAGACGTTCGATAAAACGATTGCAAAGTACGTATAAACTTCCATAAAGAATTGCAGACAAAGCTTTTTAACACAACACCTCACGTACGTACCACTAAATGCATCTGTTTTAACAGTAAGATGATGACAAGGTTGGCAACCCTGTTGTTAACTCTTCCCGAGCGCGGAAGCTTATCATTGCATCGGACAACGTGATATTTCACATTACAAGCCGGGGACACGCCCTTTCTTGTCACGCACAAAGGCCTTATTAAGAAAAATATAACACTCATCTCATTGGCTACCGGGCGCGTGAAGGCAGTACGTACGAGTCAATCAGTCCACGAACATTCCAGCGGGTGTCCACAGACAGAAGCATCACTTGTCTGGAGGAACGTCATCGGTCACTACATAATAATAATAATAATAATAATAATAATAATAATAATAATAATAGTTTATTTTAACTGGCAGAATTAAGGCCATTCGGCCTTCTCTTCCACTCAACCAGTATGGTAGAAAATTACTACAATGCTGTGAATATAACATAATTAATACAATACAATTCAAAGCAATACAATACTACAATACAAGACAATATAATACATAATCTATACTAATAATAAATCTGTAGCCGAAATTTCTCTGGTAATTTTCGATTTTCCAAAAATAATTGCTCCTAATATATTTAATTAATCACCATGAAACCGAAAATCGCTTTTTTGAAATTTTTGTTTGTATGTCTGTCTGTCTGTGTGTCTGTCTGTATGTTTGTATGTTTGTTACCTTTTCACGCGATAATGGCTGAACGGATTTCGATGAAAATTGAAATATAAATTAAGTTCGTTGTAACTTAGATTTTAGGCTATATGGCATTCAAAATACATTATTTAAAAGGGGGGTTATAAGGGGGCCTGAATTAAATAAATCAAAATATCTCGCTTATTATTGATTTTTGTGAAAAATATTACATAACAAAAGTTTCTTTAAAAATAATTTGCGATAAGTTTTATTCCTTGAAAAATTTTGATAGGACTGATGTTTAATGAGATAAATGAGTTTTAAAATTGAAATAAGTGCCATCTAAGGCCGTGTAATGAATTAAAAAACAAATGACTTCGTCTATAAGGGGCCTTGGACAGCAACAATCGAAAGCTATGAAAGATAGCCTACAGATAATGTTTCTGTGTATTTATGAAGTAATATCGGAAGCTAAATTAACCGATTTGTATAATTAATTATTATTTCACCAATGGAAAGTGTAGTTTCTCTAGATGGACATAGTGATATAATGTTATTACAGTATATTCTGAGTGAATCGAGGACAGGTAAGATTAAAATAGCTTCTTATGCACAGAAAACTTGATAGGCTATTCTGTACATTCGTTTCCTGTATTTCCTAAAATAATTTTTATGACCAAATGAATGGTCTCTGGATCAAAATGATCGCATTTTAATTATGCAAATACAATTTAAATTAAGTAACATAAAAATGATTTATCCTTCTATCAAACACGAATGTTCCCTAGATCAAATGTCCTATTTTAATTATGTAATTACTTTATATTTATTTCTAACGGGTGCAGCGGAGCGCACGGGTACGTCTAGTTAATATAATACAATGACAATTCTTTTCATCTTCCCAACACCAATGAAATAATTATGTAATAATAATAATAATAATAATAATAATAATAATAGTAATGATAGTCAAACCTAAATTAAATTAAATTATTAAACTCCATCACAATTATAACTTCAATTTGACTGCGCCCGTAAGAAATCGTTTAGCTTTTTCTTGAAAGCGGTTATTGTCTGGCAGCCCCTAATCTTCTGAGGTAGAGAATTCCATTCACGGGGGACTGAGACAGTAAAAGAGGATGAATAGTGGGATGTTCTATGGGCAGGAATTGCTAGGATTTGGCTCTCCTGTGATCTGGTGTTTATATTGTGATTGGAGGATAAGAAGTTAAACCGGGAACGAAGATAATTTGGAGTAGAAGTGTGGAGAACTCGAAACAGAAGAGACAGCGAATGAAGTGTTCTACGGTTGCTAAGTTGCAGCCAGGATAAAGATTTGAACGAGGGTGTAATGTGGTCAAATTTGTGAGCATTGCTGATGAATCTGACACATATATTTTGCACACGCTACAGCTTGTTCGAAAGGTCAGTTGTCAAGTCTGTAAGTATTACGTCGCAATAGTCAAACAGTGGTAGTACGAGGGCTTGCACTAAAGTCTGTTTTAATTCTGGCGGGAGGAAGTTTCTGAATGGGTTAAGAGAACGCATTGTATAGCACACTCTCTTGGATATTTCCTTTATTTGGCATTCCCAATTTAAGTTTTCGTCCAAGAAAATGCCGAGGTTTCTGACGACGGAATGGTACGGAATAGTGGCATTATTTACTGTAATAATTGGGATATGTCTGTTGTTCATTGTGTGAGTAGTCTCTTATGTCCAATTATTATAGCTTGGCGGAAGCGTTGGTGTTGGGTCCAACAAAACGGAGATCAAAAAGGCGCTTCCTTGGACTAAAGCAGTTAAAGACAGAAAACATGTATATGTATAGTATATTCTTCTTTTGTAATGCTATAGAGCGGAACTAGGTTTTCTGGTGAATATTTCGTTTATATGACGTCATTCCATTTTCGGCCAATGAAGTTTCCCGTAATTTCCATTACCAGTTCAAATTATATATATATAGATATTTAAATTTTCTTTATTCGATAATAAAAAATAATTACAATTATACAAATATAAATATAAGTACAAAATTACCTAACATTCCTGTGATTGGGTTTAGAGAGACCTATGTATAATTATGTTACTTACTTACAAATGGCTTTTAAGGAACCCGAAGGTTCACTGCCGCCCTCACATAAGCCCGCCAACGGTCCCTATCCTGTGCAAGATTAATCCAGTCTCTATCATCATACCCCCACCTCCCTCAAATCCATTTTAATAATATCCTCCCATCTACGTCTCGGCCTCCCTAAAGGTCTTTTTCCCTCCGGTCTCCCAACTAACACTGTATATGCATTTCTGGATTCGCCCATACGTGCTACATGCCCTGCCCATCTCAAAACGTCTGGATTTAATGTTCCTAATTATGTCAGGTGAAGAATACAATGCGTGCAGTTCTGAGTTGTGTAACTTTCTCCATTCTCCTGTTACTTCATCCCGCTCAGCCCCAAATATTTTCCTAAGTACCTTATTCTCAAACACCCTTAACCTATGTTCCTCTCTCAGAGTGAGAGTCCAAGTTTCACAACCATACAGAAGAACCGGTAATATAACTGTTTTATAAATTCTAACTTTCAGATTTTTGGACAGCAGACTGGATGATAAGAGTTTCTCAACCGAATAATAACACGCATTTCCCATATTTATTCTGCGTTTAATTTCCTCCCGAGTGTCATTTATATTTGTTACTGTTGCTCCAAGATATTTGAATTTTTCCACCTCTTCGAAGGATAAATTTCCAATTTTTATATTTCCATTTCGTACAATATTCCCGTCACGAGACATAATCATATACTTTATCTTTTCGGGATTTACTTCCAAACCGATCGCTTTACTTGCTTCAAGTAAAATTCTCGTGTTTTCCCTAATCGTTTGTGTATTTTCTCCTAACGTATTCACGTCATCCGCATAGACAAGAAGCAGATGTAACCCGTTCAATTCCAAACCCTGCCTGTTATCCTGGACTTTCCTAATGGCATATTCTAGAGCGAAGTTAAAAAGTAAAGGTGATAGTGCATCTCCCTGCTTTAGCCCGCAGTTAATTGGAAAAGCATCAGACAGAAACTGACCTATACGGACTCTGCTGTATGATGTATAATTATGTATAAGAATTATATACATATATACAGGATGAATCACCAAGATTTACTGTCACTTATGCAGCTTATTTCCGAAGACATTCTGAGCAAAAAATGTCATATAAACATTTGTTCTAATCTCAATATTTTCAGAGTTACACTAATTTGAAGTTGTTAGTAAAATACCCTTTATCTCTAGTTTTAAGGGTAAAAGAATATTACAATAATAGAGAATGAACTATTCAGAAGTATAATTTCTTTAATTGGTTAGTATTCTGAAGGTAAAAATGTGTTGTCAGTTCCTTTGTACAGATTTTGTTTTTCAACGTTTAACTAAAAATGACATAATTCTTACCCACTTATCAAAAAAATTGTTACAAATCATACGTCTTTAGGAACTTGATTCTTTACAGTTTAATTATGCATCCTAATGTACAGTCTTGAAGAATTTACAAGAGTGGCGTGATTTGTAACAATTGTTGTGATAAATGCGTAAGAAAATGTAATTTTGTAGTTAAAAATCGAAAAGAAAAAAAAAAGCAACTATGGAATTCACAACACATTTTTAGATGCAGAATAAAGAGTAACTGGTAAACTTACATACAATAAATTAAATTTTGCGAGACGTCATAAAAAGCAATCGTGTTTACATTTCTGGTTTTCTCAAACTCGCCAGCTGTTTAGGGTACCTGGCCTACGATTGATTCATTCTTTCTTCTTTCTTTTCTTCCTTTCTTTCTTTGTTTCTTTTCTTTCTTTCTTTCTTTGTTTCTTTCTTTCTTCTTTTGTTTTTTCTTTCCTTCATTCATTGATTAATTCATTCTTCCTTTCTTTCTTTCTTCCTTTCTTTCTTTGTTTCTTTGTTTCTTTCTTTCTCTTACCTTCCTTTTTTCTTTCTTTCTTTCTTTCTTTATTTTTTTCTTGCTCTCTTCTCTTGTTGTTTTCTTTCTTTCATTGATTGATTGATTCTTTCTTTCTTTCTTTATTTAATTATTTTTTTCTTGCTTTCTTCTCTTGTTGTTTTCTTTCTTTCATTGATTGATTGATTCTTTCTTTCTTTCTTTCTTTTTTCTTTCTTTCTTCCTTTCTTTCTTCTTAATGAAATTTTGAATTACAACCAATCACAGTCATACATCGCGATCATTTCTGCAGCTCGATTTATCACTACTAATTTACTGCAAGCTTGTTCTTTTGTTTAGTCAGTGTCGCCAACTGTTTCCACGTAAATCGATGAGCATGAATTCATTGTACTAAATAAAGTGCGAAATCCTACTTCCACATCTACATCTTCATCTTCTAATTCCATATCCATTGTATCTTAAGAAAGTGACACTCCTTCATAACAATTGTTCATTTAATTAATGTATTAATCAGGTTATTTGTAATTATACTATAAAATGTTTAAATTATTAAATTATGATTTCAGCAGATAATGAACACGTATATATAACACACACACACACACATATATATATATATATATATATATATATATATATATATATATATATATATAATTTCAACTAGTAATAAAAATTACGGGAAAGCGGCTGAACGGATTTTAATAAATGACCCCTCAATCTGAAGCTTGGAACCCAAAGTTTTTCAGAAAAATAGTAGTTTTTAGTGAAATGTCAATTTTCCTACATCATTTTCCTATTTTCCAAAATTCATCTTTCGTCAGTTTTGAGAACTAATTAATTGCATTTCAGAATAAAACAAAACACACTACAATAAACAATAGACTATTACACGAAGGCCATGACCTACAGGATTGCTGACATACTTAGAGTTCAGATGGGTCAGATTCTTTCACATCATAATGCCAATATGTCGATCTGCATTTGTGTAATTTTTTGATAACGTATAAAAATAATTTACAAGTCTGATTCCCTGGTCGGTAGTTTTCCGAGTACAGCTGTGTATTCGATATTAAGAACTACAAAACTTAAGAATGTTTGGTGACATTATTACCATTAAAAATGAAATATTATTATAGTTAATGCAACACATAGCGGTATACTGATGATATGAAAGTGAAATCTTTTGGGGCCTTAAGTAAGTAGACGCAGAGAAAGAAGATTTTATATTAGATCTTCATTTCTATAATATACTGAGTAACGGCTATATATATATATATATATATATATATATATATATATATATATATATATACATATATTACTGAAAACTATAAAACTTACGTAACAGCATGGTCGATCGACGGATGTTGCGTCAACATTCGTTGAGGTTATAAATTAGGAATGCCTATAACATCGACATCAACGTGAAGTTTCGATTTTATGCACGAGAACGTATAATGTCATAAACTTCTTTCCATCTCACTGTAGATAATTATTTGAAAAGTAATATAATGGTCACGAGATACTAAGATTATTGTTATGAACTTAACACTACTTGTATTAAACTTGTAGGATATGTGGAAATCAAACCACAGTATAGAGAACATATCTCTATACTGTGATCAAACACTTGTTTTCTTCCCACTCACAAGGAAGTAATGCCATTGTTTAAAATTTCTGTCGTACGTAATTTTGACGTATAATGGATAAACAATTGATCCTCACTACTTTTCCCGCCAAGAGAGCACCTCCTTCTTCTAGCTATGCCTCCGTCTTTCAGTTGCTGACTATAGCAGTCGTGACAGCAGGTTGCAACTTACACGCTTGGCCAACTTATTATGAGATATAATTATTTGGAAGTGTACGTCAGATTTACGTATCAATAGTATTAATAGAAAATGTTCTGTTAGTGCACTTTATTTATTCCTTTAAGTGTGTTTTATCTAACAAAGTAACACTGGATGAAAACTTACGTGGTGATCGACACTACCCTGCAGATCATAGATGAAAGTTCAGATGATGATGCTGATGATGACGCTGAAGGCAATGTAGAGATTGAATATGAAACTTGTGACAATGACAAGGATCTAAGATACAGTAGGAGAGATTGAGAATCACGTAGAAAGCAAGCGAATGGAGAAAAGAAAAGGAAGGGAGAAGGAAAGAAGAAAGAAAGGAAAAGGAAAGGAGAAGGAAAGGAAAAGAAAAGGAAAAGGAAAGGAAAGAAAAGGAGAAGAGAAGAGAGGGCATGAGGGCAGAGGGCATGAGGACAGGGGGTATGAGGACAGAGGGTATGAGGGCATGAGGTCACGAGGGCACGGGGCACGGGGGCACGAGGGCATGGGGGCACGAGGGCATGGGGGCACGAGGGCATGGGGGCACGAGGGCATGGGGGCACGGGGCACGAAGGCACGGGGGCACGAAGGCACGGGGGCACGAGGGCACGGGGCAGAGGGCATGAGGGCACGAGGGGAGGGGGATAGGGGAGATGGGAGAGGGGAGAGAGGAGATAGGAGAGAGGAGAGGAGAGGATATTTTCATAACTCTAACCTACAATCCACAGTAACCTGAAATAGCTATTGCTTCACTCCCACATGTAAAACCGACTGATCGTCCTGACATTGTTACTTGCGTTTTCGCATTGGAACTCAAGAACTGAAGATGTACAGGTTCAATAAAAAGTATTTAGCATGAAGAAAACCATTCAGAGGGGCAGGCCTATGTTTCATTATTATGGAAGCAAATAACTTCCAAAATGTCTGGTATTCTTCATTGGAAATAAATTTGAAAAAATTTAATTTGAACTTCTAATGAACTTACCAGCATTTGCTGCACAAGCCACTAGTGTATGTTATAATAACAATAGAAAAGCGCAGTACATGTAATTAACATTGTTAAACCTGTATTTCGCTTTTCTGAATTGGCATTACTGAATAACATTCAATTTCTTTATTGCAGTAATCGTTATTCACCTATTTTGACTTCACAATGTCTGAATAGGTTAAGCATTCATAAATGTACAATTATTAACATTTAGTAAGTGAATTTTAGGGATATACTCGTAATAGTTACATTTTTATTTTATTCACTAAACAGTCCTAATAAATGTCACTCGAGGTCTGAGATTACTGTAGTTAAGTTTTCAAATTCTTCGTGAAAAATAAATAAAATACAATTATGGTTAAAAACATGATAGCAATTTCGTGATTAGGCCTATTCGTTTAAGGCATGTAATGTCGTACCCACACAAAGCCTCAATTAGCACTAATCCTATACACAGCATTTTATTTGCAACATTCATGGCGAAATAAAGCTCTTAATAATAATAATAATAATAATAATAATAATAATAATAATAATAATAATAATAATAGCCTAATAATAATAATAACAATAATAATAGCCTAATAATAATAATAATAATAATAATGGAATATGAAGGAAATTTAGAAATTCGAAAAGAAGTAATTAAAATTGTCAATGAATTTAAATATTTGGGGCCAATTTTAGACGCTAATGGGAAGAGTGTAGCTGAAATTACGAAAAGAATAAGCGAAGGGTATATTATGTATGGTATGCTGAACTCAATTCTTTGCTGTTGAAACATTTTAAATAAAACAAAAAAAAAAACTACTTATAAGTCATTGGTACAAAGTGTTATGTTATATGGGGCAGAATCTTGGACATTATGAAAAGAGATTATTGGCTACTAAAACGAACTTCAGGCGGAGAGCAGCGAGAAAATTAGGAAGGTGAAAAAATTAGAAATCAAAGAATTAGAGAAATTGTGAAGGTAGAAAACTTTACTGATGTAATTGAAAGTAAAAGATTAGAATGTTTTGGACATTTGAAGAGAATAAAAATGGAAGAATACCGAAGAGATGTTGAAGTGAACTGCAGAGGGAAGAAGAAGAAGAAGAAGAAGAAATTGTGAATTGTTTTATTTAACGACGCTCGCAACTGCCGAGATTATATCAGCGTCGCCGGTGTGCCGGAAGTTTGTCCCATAGGAGTTCTTTTACATGCCAGTAAACCTACTGGCACGAGTCTGTCATCAACCTGGGCCGGGATCGAACCTGCAACCTCGGGGACAGAAGATCGGCACTATACAGACTGCTCCACCCAGGCCGACAGGAGAAGGAGAGGAAAACCAAGAGAACAATGGATAATGGTGTCAGAAAAAGTATGACTAGAAGAGATCTTACTGAAGATGCTGACGATAGAAATTTGTGGAGGAAAATTTCATTGGATGAAGGATAACTACTGTAGTGTATAAATATCTTAATAATAATAATAATAATAATAATAATAATAATAATAATAATAATAATAATAGCCTAATAATAATAATAATAATAACCTACTAATAATAATAATAATAATAATAGCCTAATAATAGCCTAATAATAATAATAATAATAATAATAATAGCTTAATAATAATAAGAAGAAGAAGAAAAAGAAGAAGAAGTAGAAGAATGACACCCTTTGTAAAACAGCCTTTTTGTTACTGAAGTCATTTTTATGTAACAATGGAATTAAAGAAAGAAATTGTAGGTGTATTCGAACCAATCAACCTCACATACGAGTATTTTAATGACACCTCTACACTCACTTTTGCTATGCTTTCACTTCATCTGGACTGTGTAACGGTTGCCAAACTGGTGACTTTCGAGTCACTTTATCTGCAGAATGATCAGGAAACCCCAGCCCTCAGTGGCTGTGTAAGCCATTAAAGAGAGTGATAGAATTCCATATCTTCCAATAAATTTGTTTCTTAAATAAGTGAAATGTTTAAAAGGAGTTGGAAAATCCAGTCATGAATGGTCCTATAGGCCTTTAACGAGAACAACAGAATTCCAGGTTACCGTACCTTCCCAAATTGTCTCTTTATTCTTTTGCAGCTAACATATTCAAAACTAATACATTTCTTTAAAGTGATTAATAGTACATTATGCAACGAGCCTATAATGGTAGTAATTAAGACGCGAGTATGTTTATGAAACGAGCGCAAGCGAGTTTCATAATTTTCATACGAGCGTCTTAATTACCATTATAGGCACGTTTCATATGACTTTTTATGCTCGACCATATTTCTAACTTGAAATTATTCATAAGTATGCATATTATTCTTATCTGACTGGGGAGCGGTACTGACCTTGTGCAATCTCGTAAATTGTGAGATGTGCGCAGACGCGAAAGTATTGATTTTTTTCCGAGGAACAAATATCATTGACCTTGATATAATCTAGAGAGTAAAATGAACATTAATCTTGATATAACCTGGAAATTGATTTACGAGTAGACATTGAAAAACGAGATGACAAATTGAATTTATTTGAATATTATTTACAATTAACGCTAATTATTATAGTAACAGAACATAACCTTCTGCGACAGTATTGGATTTCCAGCCTCCGTGACGTTTCGCTAGTTGTCTTTCGATTGCATATCCGAGAATAATAATAGATACTTGCACTTTCATATTGCTTTCTGATTGGTGGAAAACCTGAACTTCAATGAATAGGTGTACTTTAATGAGGTCCATTAAAGGGCTGCTACATTTCGGCATGGTCGAACATAAAGAAAGTAATCTTCTTTTTCGTTTTTATCGCAGAAATGAAAATTTTCACGAAAATTCGCGACTAATTATAGATCAGTCATAGTGATGATAAAATCTGCACAACCTGTTAGTGCATCTCGCAGTCATATTTCGCGTTTATGGCTAATTAAAAAATAAAAATCCAGCCTTGCTAGAGCAATGAGCTCTCCTGGGAAGAGAGTGAGCTACACTGGTTGCAACAAGTACGAAATCGATTTTCTGCGGTATCAAAATATGTAGTGAGAACTTTGAAACTCTTGGCTGATATTCTAGTGAAGATATTTCTTTCTCCTGCAATGTTATAAAACATACAAAACTTAATTTTGAACTGGTAAAGTTAGTAAGAATGCTTTATCAAGATACGTCCACCTCTCTGCACGAAGAGGAATATCGCAATACGAACGTTAAGACAGATTGACTTGGAGACTTCAACGCCAGTATCGCACACGAACTCCGGAGCCTGCAGTCCAAATCACGACCAGCAATCAAAGTACTACTTATTCCCAGCGTGAGCGGACTTTAATGGCGGGTCATTCCAATCACTGCACGAGCGCGCTGCGCCTGTCCCCATTCGGGCTTTCCTAGCTGTTCCTAGTCTTTCCCGACTGCTTTCCCACGGATCGAAGCTTCTTCAGTGCATCAATAAAGAATCAGACGTCAAAACAAATTGCACGTCTCTCCTAAGAGCTGGTCTTATCTTCTTCTCCGTCCTTGGTTATCGACGTAACTGAAGGTTCCTGCAGACTGGCATTTCCATGTTATTCCCTTTGATTGGTATCGTTGAAGTAACGTTATTATTGGGCACGTTTAATCCGTTTCTTGTACGTTCTCTGTCTTATCGACGTTCACTACGATTGAATCGGTGAGTGGAAAAGTTGTAACATTCCGAAATCATGCTTCCGAGATAATAAAAGAAAACTGTTTTATGATTTTATTTTTAATTTAATCAAAAAACTTATAATGGGTCACATTTACTACTAGTGACAAGTATCTCAGCCTTTATATTTGTTTGTTAATATATAAATTGTTATTTATTATTTTGCTAATAATCGTAACATGAAATATAATATATAACAGAGAAACTTTAGCTCGCCCCTGAAAGAGCAGAACTCGTGCTCAGGGGCGGATTCCTGAATTGAAATAATAATTATACAATACAATTAATCTTATGTCTACTGTGCAATTATTATAGTATATAAATTTAAATTTACAATTTTTCAATTTTTATAAAATCCATAGATAACTTTTTAAATTTAATACTAGAACTATTAAAATTGACAAGTTTAGAATATGTAAATATAAATTTGTTATATTCTTGGGCCTAAATTACTACTATGATTAAATACTGTAACAGTGTTGCATTTTGGTTCAAACAATCTTAAAGAATTCATACCTTTTGTTTCATAACTATGAGAATACAATTCAAAATTATTGTGATTTTTATGTATGAATTTTATTAATACAATATAATAAATTTGTCTTACGTTAAGTACATTAAAGTCTAGAAACAAATTTTGAGATGGAAAATCAATAGGTTTATGAAGACATATTTTAATTATTTTCTTCTATAATAAATAAAGCGGATTAAAATTTGATTTAAATGAGCTACCCCATCCTATAATGCCATACATTATTACCGATTGAAATAAAGTTAAATATATTGTGCGTAATAAACTTATTGACAAGTAATTCCTCAATGAAATAAAATAATATACTATTTTACGTAATTTATTACAAAGGTAATTAATGTGTTGATTCCATTTTAAATGATTATCGAAAATTATGCCGAAATACTTAACTTCAGAGGACTCTAATAATCGGACATTTACACTGTATAAGACAACAATCAGAATTATGTAATTTAATACTTATATAGATTTGATTGTTTAAAAGTTTGGGAATGTTACTCTTTTTCCAGTAAAATGGAATATCGGTTAAAATGAACAGAAACATTTTGAACAATTAGGAAGTTTTCTTTATAGCGTAACTGTCAAAAAAAGGTGTACAAATACTTTTTTCCAATGTGGAAAAAGAAACAATAATAAAAACAGTGTTACAATGTTGTTTTTTTGGTCTCGACTAACAGACATTTGTAGGTTACAAACTCTTCTCCCCTACTCCTAAATATTTTCTCCATTTCTTTTGTATGTGTATTCTTGTTCACCTTTCCTTTCTTTCTTCTTGGCTCATTATCTTCCTCTTCTGACATTGTTGTTTTTTACTCGAAGACACTAACTTCAAAAACTGTTTTCCATATCTTGCAGACAGAACACTGATGATCAAACAGTCCACATCTGTGGAGTAACGACTAGCGCGTCTGGCCGGAAAACCAGGTGGTCCGGGTTCGATTCCCGGTTGGGACGAGTTACCTGGTTGAGGTTTCTTCCGAGATTTTCCCTCAACCCAATATGAACAAATGCTGGGTAACTTTCGGTGTTGGATCCCGGACTCATTTCACCGGCATTTTCACCTTCATCTCATTCAGACGCTAAATAACCTAGATGTTGATAAAATAATCTACTAAAAAAAGAATTATCAAACATAACCTGCAACACCTGTGATAACAAAGCACTAAAACAGTTAAGAAACTAAACAATTACAGTGCTTGCCAGCGCTCCAAGCATACATTATGAAAACTAACACAATAGTGCTCCACTATTGAGTGGAATAATAGTAATATACGTTACAAGAGCGGTATGTTCACGTTTTCATGTTCGAGGAAAAGATTGAAAAAGCGAAACGTAGTTGAGCTTTTTTAATTTCCGAGAACATGAAAACAAACATACCGCTCGTGTATCGTACATTATTTTGAGCGAAGATCGTTTATTACATACCTGAAAGACGAATTTCTAATTAGATTCAATGAAATCTCCATGTTGGTTTCTGTTTAATGATGGGAACTTCGGAAAACCAAAATATATTTCTTTAACATTGTTGCTATAAAATGCTTTCTGTGTTTACTATACTCCAGCAGGCCGTGATATACGTCTGTCTTTTTTTCCCCCCACTCTATAAATGCGAACTTAAAACAAACGGTAAGGTTATGTAATGATTTATTTTTCATTTTAATATTTTAACAATATTATTTATATAACATATTGCAGTAATAACATCCGCATCTGGAATCTTGTTGATTTTTTCACGGCTTCCTTAATGTTGCTTGTATCAGGAATGCAATAAGTTTCGTGGTGTAGTAGACTTTACTTAATTTTTGCAAATATTTAAAAACAATAATTAATATTGCAATTTAGGTGAAATTGCAGTGGTAAGTTTCCAATTTATAATTATTACTTTGTTAAACGTCTCTAAAAATAATATGTTAAAAGCCTAAAGCAGTAAAATGAATGTCGCGCTTAAGCGGTAAGAAGAGGGAAATTGTTATGTGTTACGTTGGGAATGCTGAATGTGGTATTTCACACTTACCGCGTATTGGTTCTGTGCGGAAAACAAGCAAATACGCACGATCTCACACAAAAGTAACATTCCTGGAATGTTACCGTTCTTCTACTCAACTGCAAAACTGCCACTGGCATTAGCATGATAGGAATATTACTCTTTTTCTGGTCTATAGGTAGGACTATGGCATATGAATCATTTTGCTATCTCAGTTCATTTTCGAATTTTTTGGAATGTTACCCCTTTTCCACTCACCGATTCAATTGTTCTTAACATCCTATTTCACAGACAGAATTTCACTTAATCATACCAATATTCGGATGTTCCTAAAAGATTTCTGTTCGAGATTTCCATGTGAATACTCGACTCCAGACTCCTGACATCAAAGGCATGGTTTTCAATACTCTTCCTCATTGGTTGCCGACCTCGAGTCTTGTTGCAAGGCTACGCTTTGGCGAGGGTTTCATTCCCACTTGATGTAGGGCAAATATCACACATTCCCATGACGAATTCTCGGATTCCTTCGGCTATCTCCAATTCCTCCAGGCACTAGATAACTGCGCAGTTCTTATAAAGTCGTTAATAACCGCGTAACCCAGCTTGGAACTCGTTTGCCTGCTGATCCGGGACCACGCTCGGGAGTGAGTTCAATTCCCGCTTGGGTTGATAACCGGGTTGGGTTTTTCCCGAGGTTTTCCTCAAACATAAAGCGAATGTCAGATAATCTATGGCGAATCGTCGGCCTCATCTCACCAAATTCCATCTAGCTATCACTAATCCATCGACGCTAAGTAACCTAGTAGTTGGTACAGCGTCTTTAAATAATTCAATAATAATAATAATAACAATAATAATTATTATTATTACTATTATTATTATTACTATTATTAATTTCGTATAGGCCAGTTTCTGTCGTATGCTTCTCCAATTCACTGCGGGCTAAAGTAAGGAGATGCACTATCATCTTTACTTTTTAACTTTGCTCTAGAGTATGCTATTAGGAAAGTCCAGGATAACAGAGAGGGTTTGGAATTGAACGGGTTACATCAGCTTCTTATCTCTGCGGATGACGTGAATATGTTAGGAGAAAATCGACAAACGATTAGAGAAAACAGGGGAATTTTACTTGAAACAAGTAAAGAGATAGATCTGGAAGTAAATCCTGAAAAGACAAAGTATATGATGTCTCGTGACCAGAATATTATATAAAATGGAAATGTAAAAATTAGAAATTTATCCTTTGAAGATGTGGAAAAATTCAAATATCTTGGAGCAACAGTAACAAATATAAATGACACTCGGGAGGAAATTAAACGCAGAATGAATATGGGAAATGCCTGTTATTATTCGGTTGAGAAGCTTTTGTCATCCAGTCTGCTGTCAAAAAATCTGAAAGTTAGAATTTATAAAACAGTTATATTACCGGTTCTTCTCTATGGTTGTGAAACTTGGACTCTCTCTTTGACAGAGGAACATAGGTTAAGGTTGTTCGAGAATAAGGTGCTTAGGAAAATATTTGGGGCTAAGTGGGATGAAGTTACAGGAGAATGGAGAAAGTTACAAAACGCAGAGCTGCACGCATTGTATTCTTCACCTGACATAATTAGGAACATTAAATCCAGACGTTTGAGATGGGGAGGGCATGTAGCACGTATGGGCGAATCCAGAAATACATATAGAATATTAGTTGGGAGGCCTGAGGAAGAAAGAAGTTTGGGGAGGCCGAGACGTAGATGGGAAGACAATATTAAAATGGATTTGAGGGAGGTGGGATATGATGATAGACACTGGATTAATCTTGCTCAGGATAGGGACCAATGGCGGGCTTATGTGAGGGCGGCAATGAACCTCCGGGTTCCTTAAAAGCCATAAGTAAGTAAGTAACAATGCCGTTAAACAAAGTATCATATTCACAGATAAAAACAGTAGTAGGCCTAAATGTGGAATACGCATGGTAGGATCATTGAATGGCTCGCCGCAGCAGGGTCCCTCTTGACCGAGGCTTGTTGGCCACGCGCTGTAGGTCAATGTTTCCAGCTGTCACCGCACAGTCCGGCCGGTCGCTGGCCTCGACCAACTGCTCTTTATCTGCCCAGCTAATTAGCTAGTGAGGATGGCAGGCTGGCAGCTCCATATTCGACGACCCAGTCACCATGCGAATTGTCCGGGGATAACGAGCTGATAATGAAAAGAACAGACATCACGCAGCAGGTCTGGCCCTGATGACTTGCAGAACGATGCACTGTGCCGACTACACGATATGGCAGTAGTGGTAGTTTCTATATTAGTAGTAGTAGTTGTAGTACTAGTTGTTACAGTGGCAGTAGTTGTAGTAATTGTACTTATTTACTTACTTACTTATTTACTTACTTACTGGCTTTTAAGGAACCCGAAGGTTCATTGCCGCCCTCACATAAGCCCGCCATCGGTCCCTATCCTATGCAAGATTAATCCATTCTCTATCATCATATCCCATCTCCCTCAAATCCATTTTAATATTGTCCTCCCACCTACGTCTCGGCCTCCCCAAAGGTCCAGAGATTCTAGAGTTTAACCATAACCTATAACCTCCCAACTAACACTCTATATGCATTTCTGGATTCGCCCATACTTGCTACATGCCCTGCCCATCTCAAACGTCTGGATTTAATGTTCCTAATTATGTCAGGTGAAGAATACAATGCGTGCAGTTCTGCGTTGTGTAACTTTCTCCATTCTCCTGTAACTTCATCCCTCTTAGCCCCAAATATTTTCCTAAGAACCTTCTCTCTGTTCCTTTCTCAAAGTGAGAGTCCAAGTTTCACAGTCATACAGAACAACCGGTAATATAACTGTTTTATAAATCCTAACTTTCAAATTTTTTGACAGTAGACTGGATGATAAAAGCTTCTCAACCGAATACTAACAGGCATTTCCCATATTTATTCTGCGTTTAATTTCCTCCCGAGTATCATTTATATTTCTTACTGTTACTCCAAAATATTTGAACTTCTCCACATCTTCAAAGGATAAATTTCAAATTTTTATATTTCCATTTCGTACAATATTCTGGTCACGAGACATAATCATATACTTTGTCTTTTCGGGATTTACTTCCACACCTATCGCTTTACTTGCTTCAAGTAAAATTTCCGTGTTTTCCCTAAACGTTTGTGGATTTCTCCTAACATATTCACGTCATCCGCATAGACAAGCAGCTGCTGTAACCCGTTCAATTCCAAACCCTCTCTGTTATCACCTTTACTTTTTAACTTCGCTCTAGAATATGCCATTAGGAAAGTTCAGGATAACTTGTAATAGTAGGAGCAGAATTAATATTTGTAGTAGTAGTACTAGCAGTTGCAGTAGCAGTAATTGTAGTAGCACTTATTGTTGTAGCAATAGTAGTAGGCTATATTTTATTCAACGGTGCTTTGAACTGTATTGAAATAGAATATTGAGTTGAAATAGTCGATATTTTTCCTGCAGTCCTGTATCACGGGCAGTGTTCGCTAGTGTTCTGCAAATGTACAACACAGGACTTCCAGTTTTCTTTCCATCGCTCTCATTTGAACCTCGGACCCAACGGTTAGCATGATATCCGCCGGTCTGACTGCAGAATGGACGATTACATACACGGTGGGCGTCTATTTACCTCGCTTGCCAGAACCGTGAAGTGGACTCTTGAAGAGCGTTGAGTAACTAACAGGAAAACGACTTTAAGAACATGATATATACCCGATTAAGAAACACATACTTCACCTTCACTTGAAAGGTGAGATGAACATGTTTCTTTTTACGTAACAGACTTCGTAAAACAATTTGTAAATTGGTAATTCTTCGTCATTACATCTATACAAAATATATTCTGCGATTAGTTTATTTAACTATTGTTTCAATCTGTCATCCAGTATGGTGTAATCGGATGGGGAGGAGCAAAAGAATTTACACTTTCTCCGCCCATATTTCTTCAAGAGCTAGTAATTAAAATTTACTTAAAGAATCAATTGATTATCCAACAAATTTGATTTAGGCCTATTCCGATTTTAATGTTTTCCAAATTGAACAAATATATAAATAAAAATTATTAAAATATTATCATAAAAATCGACTGAAATATGAAGAAGAACAACATGTTTATTCTACCAGAAGAAATTTAACATCTCCTTTAGCTGAACCTAAATGTCACACAACCACTAGACTAAATCATAGCCAGAGTTACGGGCCACGGTTATACAACTCTATTTTGATGACGAATCCTGACCTAGGTTATTGTGAATTTAATAAATTTGAGAAAAAATTAAGTAAATTATTTAGATTCATGTCTCCTTTTCTTTTTTTCTTAATTTCAATATAATATTTATTTACTCCAACTTATGTCTGTTCTTGATATGATTCTCTACTTTTGTCTATAGTAATGTCACAAGAGGTCTGAGATTTGCCGATAAATCCAGTAACGAAGGGAATGGATTTATTTCGGAAATCTTAGACATAGAGTGATATTAATTATAACTATTTCGTGAATAAAATAAAAATGTAAATAATATATCCCTAAAATTCGCTCACAAAATATTAATAATATTATATTTATGAATATTTAACCTATTCAGACATTGTGAAGTCGAAATAGATGAATAGCGATTACTGCAACAAAGAAATTGAATGTTATTCAGTAATGCCAATTGAGAAAAGCGAAATACAGGTTTAAAAATGTTAATTACATGTACTGCGCTTTTCTCTTGTTATTATAACAGAAATACGTTTTCATTATCTGCTGAAATCATAATCTAATTTAAACATTTTATAGTATAATTACAAATAACCTGATTAATACATTAATTAAATGAACAATTGTTATGAAGGAGTGTCATTTTCTTCAGATACGATGGACATGGAATTAGAAGATGAAGATGTAGATGTGGAAGTAGGATTTCGCACTTATTTAGTACAATGGATTCATGCTCATCTATTTACGTGGAAACAGCTGGCGACACTGACTAAACAAAAGAACGACCATGCGATAAATTGATAGTGATAAATCGAGCTGCAGAAATTATCACGATGTATGACTATGATTGGTTGGAATTCAAAATTTCATTACACTTCATTGGCCAAAATTGGAATGACGTCATATAAACTAAATAGTGTTAGTAGTTAGATGGGACACACTCACGGACAGGAGAACGCGAATTCGATTATGCGCACTGTTCAAAACATACAGAGGTGAGCCTGCCTGGAGAGAAATAAAAAATAGGTTGCAGCCGCCAAATTACTCTTCAAGGAACGACCACTCATATAAATTGAGGGAAAGAAGACAGAGGACGGACACTGGAAAGTTTTCTTTTCTCAATCGTACTATCAAGGACTGGAATGCTTTACCTGCAGACTTACTAAAGGCTTTACCAACAACCAAAAACGTATTTAAAAATAGGCTTAAGGACTTTACTAATAGACGGTAGTATATTATACACACTACTTAATTACACTAGGTGTAATTGATATCTTGTTATTTGAAGTGTTCTATCAGTGAGGAAGTGTGTTGTGTCAGTGAAGTGTGTAGTGTCAGTGAAGTCTATTGCAAGTGAAGTGTGTTGGTGTCAGTGAAGTCTATTGCAAGTGAAGTGTGTTGGTGTCAGTGAAGTCTATTGCAAGTGAAGTGTGTTGGTGTCAGTGAAGTCTATTGCAAGTGAAGTGTGTTGGTGTCAGTGAAGTCTATTGTGTAAGTGAAGTGTGTTGGTGTCAGTGAAGTGGCTGTGCAAAGTATTTGAACAGTGAAATGGTTAGAAGTGTTAGTGAAATCAGGTAGAATCAGTGCAGTGAGTGAGTTGACAGCGAAGTAAGTGTAGTGCCGAAAGGTACTTGTCCAGGTATGAACCTGTCACACTCGTGGGTCTTAGTTCGAACTTACTGTAGGGTTAAGATACAAATTAGATTTACTTTAAATGTTGTTTTAAGTGACCGTGCTTCATTTTAATTTAGAATGGTCCTTATTATTATTATTATTTTATTACTATTATTATTATTATTATTATTAATTATTGTTTTCTTATTAGTTGTGTTTATTATTAATTGTCATTATTGAGTGTAATTAGTTACCACTGCCACCGGGTATATACTCATTTGCAGTATGAATAAATACATACATACACAATTATTCCTTTGTAATTTTATTGAAACATTGTTATGTTCCATCTAGTACAAAAACCGCCCCCAAACACGAGCTTCCTGAAACGGGTGTGTGCTACATTAATAATATGTATTTATTTTGTGTTTTATGTAACAATAAATACTAAATACTAAGTAACTTCTCTCCTTCTAACCAATAGGCATAAGCGGACGACAACTCGAGATGCTTTCATGGATTCTCTCACAAGAACCACAATGTCTTTGTGGTATACTTGGGGGTACAGGACTGAAGGGGTGAAGACTAACCTAACCCATCACTATTTTACAGTTAGGCCCGGTTTCTTCAACCATTGTTAAATTATAACAGTGTGTTATTCCATTTTAACTGTAAACTTAACAGTTGAAGCATTTCTTCAACTACTGTTAGTACTAACAGGCTGTTAAAACCTATGTTAATTTAACTGCCCAATTTCATGCAGTTAAATCATTTAACTCTCTGTTAGCATAGAAGTATCCAATATGGCTGGTGCGTTAGATGGTGAACTTATATATCTGGATTATTTAGAAAATGATATCCATGAATACATAAATAGAGTGGATGATTGTGATTTGACAGATCAGAAGTTCATACAAAGGTGTAGGCTATTTTGTGCCAAGCCTCACTTTTCGCTTTCAATGTTTTTTTATTTTATTTATATTATTGGGTTATTTTACGACGCTGTATCAACATCTAGGTTATTTAGCGTCTGAATGATATGAAGGTGATAATGCCGGTGAAATGAGTCCGGGGTCCAGCACCGAAAGTTACCCAGCATTTGCTCGTATTGGTTTGAGGGAAAACCCCGGGAAAAACCTCAACCAGATAACTTGCCCCGACCGGGATTCGAACCCGGGCCACCTGGTTTCGCAGCCAGACGCGCTGGCCGTTACTCCACAGGTGTGGACGCTTTCAACGTAGATCCGTTTGTTTGTTTATTCTCAATAATTGGTTTATACTGCGAAATAATTTCCAGCAGAAGGTTTCTTTCGAACGAAGAGAAATTAGTCCCACTATTTATTTTTGTTCCAGTGTTTTCCATTTCATAACAGCAACACCAATACGCCGCTCCACGCTATTGTGATACTGACGAGGAAAGTAGCAGAAATCAAACCTGAGAGAATAGAAAGAATCCTCTCTGAATCAAACAACGGAAACAAGCGAGAAACGCAATTGTCAGAGTTCAGAAAACAGAAGTGAGCCTATACTTGGTTATAGGTTATGGTTAAACTCTAGAATCTCTGGTCCTCACAGAGAGTTAACAAACAGAATGTTAAAATGTGAAATGTAAAGTTGAAGAAACGCAATATTTTTAACAGCAATTCATACTTTTAACCTACAGTTAATTAAAGCTATGTTAGGTGCATTTTAACAAAAGTCGAAGAAACCGGGTCTTAGAGTGGATACAGCACTAAGGAGCACATGGACACGTAAAACAGGTAGCCTGATGTTGCGTGTAAAGGAATTCCAGTGACAGAGATGCTAATGAAGATTTAATCATCTTCAAAAAAGTAATTCTTCAGTTTACATGCAATAACGCTTCAACACGGCGCGGACTAAAAACTGTGGCCGTAATTGAGACGAGGAACAACGCCAGGTTTTATGGGCAGTCAGTGAATCAGCACATCCTTTTTCTTTTTCTTTTGTTTCGCATTCTACGCCTCCAATTTACCGCAGCTACAGTCCGCGGGCTTAAGAAATTAATAAGGATGAGGTGCGGGCCTCGGCTGACTAGAGGGGCCGGAATTCGATTCCTGGCAGACTAAATAATTAATAAACGACATGCTGAGTCACAATATTGTCGAAAGAGGTCGTTAAATGTTTTGTAACTGCGTAAAATAACAACCTTGCTACACCATTCCTCAAGAATGTTCTACTAACCACTCCCTTATAAAGTGAGCAGGTTTCTGGAGACACAACATCAACAGTAGCTTACAAATCGGGTCTCGCCCTAGTCATCCCCGACTTAATCGTAATCAGAGACAGGGAATTGCATCTGTCTGGACTTCTTCGTCTGGTTCATGTAACCTCGTTCGTCAACTGTGCCTATTTTTTATTAGGCGAAATAATCTGAAAGGCGGCGAATTGATTTGTGAAGCACGGAAAACGGGAGAACCCCCACCATGTGATCTTTCCCATTACAAGTACCACTACAGTCAAAACTGAGGATCGAACCACTGTGCACAAAATAATCTAGAACTCCAGTAATGGGCATGGTGCACTGTTTAGTTGGTACGCATAATTATATGATAATACTTACTTACAAATGGCTTTTAAGGAACCCGGAGGTTCATTGCCGCCCTCACATAAGCCCGCCATCGGTCCCTATCCTGAGCAAGATTAATCCACTCTCTATCATCACATCCCACCTCCCTCAAATTCATTTTAATATTATCTTCCCACCTACGTCTCGGCCTCCCTAAAGGTCTTTTTCCATCCGGCCTTCCAACTAACACTCTATATGCATTTCTGGGTTAGCCCATACGTGCTACATGCCCTGCCCATCTCAAACGTCTGGATTTAATGTTCCTAATTATATCAAGTCAAGAATACAATGCGTGTAGTTCTGTGTTGTGTAACTTTCTCCATTCTCCTGTAACTTCATCCCTCTTAGCCCCAAATATTTTCCTAAGCACCTTATTCTCTGTTCCTCTTTCAAAGAGAGAGTCCAAGTTTCACAACCATAAAGAACAACCGGTAATATAATTGTTTTATAAATTCTAACTTTCAGATTTTTTGACTGCAGACTAGATATTATAATATTATTACAATATACTGTATCATATCATATATCATATCATATCATATCATATCTCATATCATATATCATGTCATATCATATCATATCATATATCATATCATATCGTATCGTATCATATCATATATCATATCATATCATAATCATATATCTTATCGTATCATATCATATCATATCATATATCATATCATATCACATCATATCATATCATAACATATCGTATCATGTCATATCATATATCATATCATATCATATATCATGTCATATCATATCATATATCATGTCATATATCATATCATATCATATCAAACCATATCATATCATATATCACATCATGTCATATATCATATCGTCCACACCTGTGGAGTAACGGTCAGCGCGTCTGGCTGCGAAACCAGGTGGCCCGGGTTCGAATCCCGGTCGGGGCAAGTTACTTGGTTGAGGTTTTTTCTGGGGTTTTCCCTCAACCCGAGATGAGCAAATGCTGGGTAACTTTCGGTGCTGGACCCCGGACTCATTTCATCGGCATTATCACCTTCATCTCATTCAGACGCTAAATAACCTAAGCTGTTGATAAAGCGTCGTAAAATAACCTACTAAAATAAAAAATATATCATATCATATATCATATCATATCATATGTCATATCATATCATATATCATATCATGTCATATCATATCATATATCATACATCTTATATCATATCATGTCATATTATACATCATATCATATATCATATCATATATTGTATTGCATTATATTATACTTCTCCACACTACTAATATAGATCAGCAATACTAGTGAAGTTTTCACGATTAGCCACCACAATTGTAGAAATTGTACCCCTGCTACAATAAAATGTAATACCAACATTACCACTTTCATAACTACAAAAACACCACCACTACCAATAATTTCGACGTACTGCCAGATTCAACTAGTACAACCATTATCTCCAATATGACAACAATGTCATCATCATCATCATCATCATCACCATAATCATCGTCATCGTCGACGTCGTCGTGAACTCTACTGAGTGCGCCTGTCCTGTGTGAGTGCGTGGTTCGAGGGCCGCCGCTCGCTACCAATTAATTTATCGGTCGCCAAGACACGGGGAGACGCCCACTTTTGTTCCCAGCAACTTCTCGCCGCGGGCGACGGTTCAAGGAGAGAATGGGCGAGGCGACACGGTTTTGTTTGCTGAGACTTTGGTTCTTTCCCAGACAGAGGCAGGAGTTGTCTTCGCCCTGTGTCAGCCCCTAGACTTGGAAGCATTCACCCGTTCACAAGCAACATGACCTACTACACAGCTTCACACTTTACCGCCTATTGAACAGGAATGTGCACTGCAAGAGTCCAGTTCCGAATCTCCTTTCAACATACTCTGCAGATGACTGTCGAATCACATTGTTCAGTATATGAAGATTAGAGACACTACAACTTCTCCAGAAATCCATTTCCATGGCAACCAGTCGATCTTTGTTTCTTCTAGTAGTTTCCCACACTTCTGATATATATGCAAATAAAGTTTTATACCGGATGTTTTAAGGAAGAGACTAGTGAAGTGCTTTGTATGGAGTGTGGCATTGTATGGCGCAGAAACGTACAGTAGTGGAAACAAAAACCGGACCGACTCGTGTAGCTGATTTCAGAGCCTTGTTCACTCCAGAGCACGATAGACTGGTAACTAAGATTTTCGTGGTTCGAATCCTGCCTGAGAAGAAAACTTTTTTTTTTGTTCCTTATTCAAATTTATTCCCAATACTTTTCGATTGCAGCGATATTTTACTACTTAATTAACTTATTATTCCCAGAACATGAATTTTACCAGCAAACGTAAAGTATTGGGAATAAATTTGAATAAGGAAAAAAAAGTTTCCTTCCCAGGCAGGATTCGAACCACGAAAGTCTTAGTTACCAGTCTATCGTGCTCTGGAGTGAACAAGGCTCTGAAATCAGCTACAAGAGTCGGTCCGGTTTTTTTGCCATTCCTGTACATTACAACGAAGTGAAGAGAAGCGAATAGGAGCATTTGAAATGTGGATATGGAGAAGGATGGAACGTGTGAAATGAATAAGAAATTAAATTGTGTTGGAAAGAGTGGGTGAAGAAAGAATGATGCTGAAACTGATCAAGACGAGGAAAAGGAATTGGTTGGGTCACTGGCTGAGAAGAAACTGACTACTGAAGGATGCACTGGAAGGAATGGTGAACGGGAGACTGTTTAGTCAAAGCAATGAATTTCATGCTGCCAGAAAAATAAATCTTAATATTAGATCATTCTAATCCTAATTACCAACATAATATGCGAGAAGTCCATGAGGAAAGTATGCCATTTCATAAATTATTGAACCATTTAGAAAACACCTCGCGACATAAAGATGAGATGTGGTAAATAAGCTAAGTAAGACATCGTTATTGTTAGTTACTATATTAGTATTATTGTTATTATTATTTATTCTTCTTCTTCTTCTTCTTATTATTATTATTATTATTATTATTATCAGCATCATCATTTCAGTATTTGTGATTTTACGCTTTGTGGTGATATATGGTATTAGTTGGCAACACTGACGAGACAGCCAAATTAGACATCATGTTTATTTAATAATTTATTTAAATTTAAACATACAGAATAAAGAATATAATTACAAAACAAACAAGAGAAATAGAAATAAAATAATACAAGCAATATAAAAAGAAGATGCAGTAGTGTTAACAAAATTTGAGACCGAATGAGCAGCGCTCGTGCTCGGTCGCAGTTCAGATATAATATTAAAATAAAAAATAATAATAATAAAAATAAATAAGTAAATTAAAAAAAGGAACTAAAATATAATTACAGCGGCAATGGAATTATATAATATAATATTAACACTAGAGAAGAATAATATCGCACGTGAAATGTAGGACTAATATATATTTCAAAATTATAGACTACAAATATAATATAGGTTGATTAATTCATACACATAGGCTATAAATTTATTTAATCAACTTGAAGATATTAACACGTTTCTAATTTTCTTGTTATATGTTAGTGGGTTACATGTTGGAAGTTCTGGATGTAATTTAGTTAAAGCATTGTACAACCGAGGGCCAACATTTATGCTATGCTTTAGACCAGCAGATGTGAGACATTTACGTTCTACTAATGTTGAATTAATATTTCATCTTGTGTCATAATTGTGTGTCTGTAATACAAACTTATTACGATTTTTATGATAAAATTTTAACAGCGTATACTTATAAATTTGTTCAATATTAAATACATTAAATTCAGAATAAATTAATTTAGTTGGATAATCGAAACGTTTCTTCAAACAAATTTTAACTATTCGTTTTTGTAGTAAATTTAACGGACTAAGATTAATGTTTGTACTTCCACCCCAAACAATTATACCATATTGAATGATAGACTGAATAATGGCCAAATAAACATTTCGTAGAACTCTAATGGGTAAGTAGCATCGAAGATTAACGAATTTATAAATTGTGTTACGAAGCCTCTTACAAAGATAAGTAATGTGATGAGGCCATTTTAAATTCTGATCAATAATGATACCCAGATATTTGACATACGTGGCTTCTTTCAAAGGTGGACATTTACAAATTTTGGGATCTAAACAATTTTCACTGTGTATTATTAGTCTATATTTATCGCTAAATTTTAAATTTTGAACACTGGCAGCTGTTAACGAAAAAGGAATTAAAGTTGATTTAGATATATTTAAAGAAAGGAAGTTGGAATTAAGCCATTTTTTAACAATGTTAGCACCTATATTAGTTTTTCTATATGCTTCCTGCCAAGAAAAACCACTGAAAATAACTACTGTATCATCCGCATATGAATATATATAGACTTTTGGGGACTTCACTTACGTGATCCTTAGGGATGGAAACCTGATTTAAACCCTGAACCTCCAACTAGGAAGTTAGTTGACAAGCCTGCTCCTCGTCCTGTGAAATCTTATTGCAAATCTTCCTAATGAAGGCAAGCCAGACGCCTCGAACTTCAGTCGACTGAAATGACATTACGACTTTAAATATAGCAACAAAGAGCGGGGACAAACCGGACTGCGAGAGGCCCCTGGCCCGGGTCTGTGGCGCAGAAATGTCGTTAAATAAAGAAGCAACGCTGGGGAGAAATTTGTAACACGCTGAAATAATATTTGAGTAGGAAAACTGCAAAACGGGCGCACCAATAATTCAGAGCGGCTAAACCAAATTTGCACTACAAACAAGCATTGAGTTAGTCGTGCCTAATTAATCCCTGCAAGAACTGCGAACGACCGCTGAACCGAAGACCAGAGTCGGCTTTATGACAGAGCGCACAGGCATAGAAAGAACCTCGAGCTGTCCTGCACCGGTGAGCATTTCAAAATGTGTAAAAGTTGGGCACTTTTGAAACGTTTATTTGATTTGCTGTATTGCAATACTTGCCAACTGCAGACATTGTAGACAATAAGTGTGGTAATGAGATGCTTCACGATGTAATTATTTTATTACAACACTCGAGGACAAGAATTAAGTTCATTAAAATATGTCTGTGATTGTTGTTTGTACGGCAGTACTTAATGGACGTTGTTAGAGGAAATCAAAGTGGAATTCAAAGAACATGAGATCCGTGGCATGAGTAACGAGAAAAACGAGATAGAATGACGAACTGAGACAAAAAATATCAGCTACATGTACGGATTTTATAAGAACGGACAGGATGAGGAACCAAGACGTAAGACAACAACTAAACGCCTGAGTTTAGAAAAAGGGATAGTATGACGAATCAAGACGTAAGACATCAAATATTTATCTACTAGAAGAGTTTAGAAGGAAGGACAGGATGAGAAACCAAGACACAAGACATCAAATAAATATTTGGAGTTTACAAGAAGGGACAGGATGAGGAACAAAAGCATATGACGAACTAAATATCTGGAGCTTATAAGAGGGGACAAGATGGAGAACCAAGATATAAAACAAGAACTAAACCCTGGGTTTAGAAGAAGGGACAGGATGAGGAATCAAGATTAAGATATCAACTAAATAAGCTATCTACCAGAGTAAGAAGAAATGTCAGTATGAAAAACTAAGACACAAGATATCAACTAAATATGTAGAAAGAGTTTAGAAGAAAGGACAGGATGAGGAACCAAAACACAAGATATCAATTAAATATCTACTAGAGTTTAAAAGAAGGGACACGATGAGAAATCAAGAAATGACAGTATTATAAATCAAGATACACGATAACTAAATATCTAGGCCTACTACAGTTTAAAAGAAAGGACAGGATGAGGAACCAAAACACAAGATATCAATTAAATATCTACTAGAGTTTAAAAGAAAGGACAGGCTGAGGAACCAAAACACAAGATATCAATTAAACATCTACTACAGTTTAAAAGAAGGGACAGGATGAGAAATCAAGAAATGACAGTATTATAAATCAAGATACACGATAACTAAATGTCTACTACAGTTTGAAAGAAGGGACAGGATGAGGAACCAAAACACAAGATATCAATTAAATATCTACTAGAGTTTAAAAGAAGGGACAGGATGAGAAATCAAGAAATGACAGTATTACAAATCAAGATACACGATAACTAAATATCTACTAGAGTTTAAAAGAAAGGGCAGGCTGAGGAACCAAAACACAAGATATCAATTAAACATCTACTAGAGTTTAGAAGAAAGTACAGGATGAGAAATCATAACATAAGATATCAACTGAATAGGCTATCTAATAGAGTTAAAAGAAATGGCAGTATGAGAAACCAAGACACAAGATATCAACTAAATATGTACAAGAGTTTAGAAGAAAGGACAGGATAAGAAATCATGACATAAGATATCAACTAAATTTTTAAGAAAGAACAGGATGAGGAACCAAAACACAAGGTATCAATTAAACACCTACTAGAGTTTACAAGAAGGGACAGGATGAGAAATTAAGATTTAAGATATCAACTAAATAGGCTATCTACTAGAGGTAAAAGAAATGACAATATGAGAAACAAAGACACAAAATATCAACTAAATATGTATAAGAGTTTAGAAAAAAGGACAGGATGAGAAATCATGACATGAAATATCAACTAAATATCTACTAGAATTTAGAAGAAGGGACAGGATGAGAAATCATGACGTAAGATATCAACTAAATATCTACTAAAGTTCAGAAGAAAGGACAGGATGAGGAGCCAAAACACAAGATATCAATTAAATATTTACTAGAGTTTACAAGAAGGGACAGGATGAGAAATTAAGATTTAAGATATCAACTAAATAGGCTATCTACTAGAGGAAAAGAAATGACAGTATGAGAAACAAAGGCACAAGATATCAACTAAATATGTATAAGAGTTTAGAAAAAAGGACAGGATGAGAAATCATGACATAAGATATCAACTAAATATATACTAGAATTTAGAAGAAGGGACAGGCTGAGAAATCATGACGTAAGATATCAATTAAATATCTACTGGAGTTTAGACCAAGAGTAACTGAGGAGAAAATATGAACTGAATTCAGCTGCTGTTGGCAGCACTGCAGGGCTCGATAATAAAGTTCACTATGCACGGAGCTTGGATGCATTTTGTAGTTTTGAAGTGTTTGTGTTGGGTAATTGGTGCACATAAACGTTTACATAAACATGCGGCGCGTTCCAGGTCAACTTCTGTGTCGAGTGCTCATCACTAGATCGAGGACGTGTGCACTTGAAATCCTCAAAATATGCACTGTGCACTAAATTATTTAAATACGATCTAAAGGTGAAAAAATGTGGTGAAAATAATACAAGAATTATAACGTATATTATATGCTTTAATGCGAGAGCGAATCTAAACGTATTTCCCCTATTTTTTTCAGTCACAATAATAAACATGCAGGGAAATCAAAATGCAGGCAGTGTTCTATGTAACTTTGACTATGTTTGCACATAGTCATCACTGTGGTTCAGGCATTTGTCCCATCGCACCACTGCTTTGTGTAGAATTCGCCGGTCGAGCGCGTAATCACCGCCGGACATTGGTTTTCACGTCGTCGTCAGAAATGAAACTTAATTCCGGATAAAAAAAATAAATAAAAATGACGTTGCATTAAAATATCAATATCTCAAAAATCCAAGAGCTACAACCATAAAATTTTTCATAACATTTGAAAATAATTTTTTGCTAGTTTCATGTAAGCTAAGTGCAAAAGCTTGCATTTCGAAAATAATTTTATTGATTCAATTCATTAATTTATAATCATTAAAATTAATTAACCAATTTTTCATATAAAATGATACCAATAGTAGTAATTTTAGGCACAATATAATTTACTTCTCATTTTTATACAAGGAAACAGGAAATTCTTCCATGTGAATAACATATACAGAGATATTGGTGCAACGTTGTTTTAATTTTTCAACTCTTTTCCAGAATTAAAATTTTTATTGTGACTATTACACTTTTACTACGTCATATTACTTTTGACCAATAAAACGGTACGAAAGGACGTCTTTCAATCAATCATGGCTGTTCGTCGCACAATTTTAACGCTTTCTTAACATTTGTTTGTTTTTATTACTCCCTAGCATTTGTTTCTTTGTTTGCCAACATTTCAGACTGCAAATTTTTTACGGTACTACAAAACATGCTTTGCGATCGTAATTTGTTTCCCGCATAGATAGTCGACAGAAAATGGCGGCTCCGTTCAAACATTTTGGTGAAGCTAACATTAGTGAAATAGAATTTTACTGGCCTAAATCAATTAATATCTATTTTATTGTATTAGACTAGGCTACTTTATTCCTTCTAATCTTTATATACTTTCTTCTAATCGTGTAATAGTCAACTAAATCCCTCTTGAGTTTAGATTTTCTCTACATGAATCATAACCTCTAGTGAGATTACTGTTGATCAAACTATTTAACTGATTTCAATATATATATATATATATATATATATATATATATATATATATACATACATTTAATGCAGATATCTTTTATATTTCCAGAGAGCAAAATAAAATGAATATATGTTGAAAATGTAGACGACTCACGTGTTGTACTTCTTAAGTAGGCCTAACAATTTTTTATTAATAATGGGTAGTTCACTGTTCGTCATTAATCCATATGAAGCCAGCTGTGTAGACCAATTTACGTTGCCAGGGTGCGACATAGGAGGCTGGTCTACGCTACACCCGCCATGAGATAAGATGGTGGAAATAAGTGGGATGCCACAGAGGAACCGAAGTTCCCGGAGAAAACCCCTGCATTATCTGGACCAAGAGCTTGCCCAATACAAGTACGCCGGGTATCGAACCCGGGTCCACAGAATTATAAGTCCAGAGGCCTGGTCACTAGACCACCGTGGCGGTATGGGCGAAATCCATCCCAACAATCTGAGAACACGCTGAAGTGTAACATATAACGATCACAACGCGATAACACGCTAGAAATTCCACTTCACACATCATCTCTGTATTCCTCATCTTTCACTGTTGCTACCTCTCGTCACTGGAACTCTCTGCCGCCTGAAGTCAAGGGCTGCCGAACATTGAAATCTTTCAAATCCAAGTTAGAAAATTATCTTATGACGAGTTGCCATAACTAACTTACTATTATGACAAGTGTTGTATTGCATTTTTCTACGTATTCACATTTTCTTATGTTCTAGTGATATTTAACTTATTTTATATTTTTGTTTTCATATTTTCCGATAATGGTGTATCTCTAATGTGATAAGTTGAGCTATATATAATCATAATTTTCCTTACTGTGTATACTTAAAAATATTGTATTCATTGTATGCTTTGTACTGCAATATTTTATTACTATTATTATTATTATTATTATTATTATTATTACTATTCTTAATTTTATCATTATTATTATTATTACTGTTCTTATTTTTTATCATTATTATTATTATCATTATTATTATCATCAATAATTGTCTTATTTTTTATACTTTGTATGCCTCATTTATTTTGACTTGCTGTTCACATTTTATTATGCTTTTTCCTTTCTTTCTGTATGTTATATATTATGTCTGATTTCTACTTACTTGTTGTTTACATTTTATTATTATCTTATTCAGTTTTGAGTGTAAAATTGTAGTGTACTTTTTAAATTTGTAGTGTTTTTATAATGCAGTTTTACTCCTGGTTGAGTGTTAGAGAAGGCCGTATGGCCTTAACTCTGCCAAGTTAAATAAATCATTATTATTATTATTATTATTATTCTTATTATCAATAATTGTCTCATTTTTTATACTTTGTATGTCTCATTTATTTTGACCTGCTGTTCACATTTTATTATGCTTTTTTCTTTCTTTCTGTATGTTATATATTATGCCTGATTTCTACTTACTTGTTGTTTACATTTTATTATTATTATCTTATTCAGTTTTGTGTGTAAAATTGTAGTGTGCTATGTAAATTTGTAGTGTTTTTTGTAACGCAGTTTTACTCCTGGTTGAGTGTTAGAGAAGGCCGTGTGGCCTTAACTCTGCCAGGTTAAATAAATCATTATTATTATTATTATTATTATTATCAATAATTGTTTTATTTTTTATACTTTGTATGTCTCATTTATTTTGACCTGCTGTTCACATTTTATTATGCTTTCTCCTTTCTTTCTGTATGTTATATATTACGTCTGATTTCTACTTACTTGTTGTTTACATTTTATTATTATTATTATTATTATTATCATCATCTTATTCAGTTTTGTGTGTAAAATTGTAGTGTACTTTGTAAATTTGTAGTGTTTTTTGTAACGCAGTTTTACTCCTGGTTGAGTATTAGAGAAGGCCGTATGTCCTTAACTGTGCCAGGTTAAATATTATTATTATTATTATTATTATTATTATTATTATTATTACTATTATCATCATCATCAATAATTGTCTTATTTGTTTATACTTTGTATGTCTCATTTATTTTGACCTGCTGTTCACATTTTATTATGCTTTCTCCTTTCTTTCTGTATGTTATATATTACGTCTGATTTCTACTTACTTGTTGTTTACATTTTATTATTATTATTATTATTATTATTATTATTATTATTATTATTATTATCATCTTATTCAGTTTTGTGTGTAAAATTGTAGTGTACTTTGTAAATTTGTAGTGTTTTTTGTAACGTAGTTTTACTCCTGGTTGAGTGTTAGATAAGGCCGTACGGCCTTAACTCTGCCAGGTTAAATAAATCACCATCATCATTATTATTATTATTATTATTATTATTATTATTATTATATTTAAAATACCGTTTAAAAACACACACCTTGGTTTCGCCGACCCCGGGTTGGGAACCGCTGCACTAGTGGATCGAGAACGGTCGCTTACTAACAAAACAGGCCGGTATCAAATTGCTCACCATACATTTTGCTGCTCGTCTGTACTTATCGGGAACAGAACCCGGCTTCTCGCGTGAGGACGGCCATTGTGTGCAAATTGCCATTTTTCCGGCCTCCTTTACAACCGGCCCAATTGCGCAAATGAAATACTCGGCCATCGCCGGCCGTCCTGTATAAATAATGACGTTACAGCAACATTAGCGCACTATTAAAGTGGAATTAACTGTGTCCACCTAGTCATTGAGAGAAGTTAATCGAGCGTTGCCGAGGCTGCATTATCCCCCACAGCGAGACGCCCCTTTGTGCTGCGATGCATTCCCGCAACATCGCCACGACCAATAAGTTGCGGTAGCAGCAGGCGTTCCCAGCACAAGACAGGGAGCTATGCGAGCACTCTAGAAACAATCGAATCTCGCCACTTATCCAAGTATACCAACATTAGGTTCCACATCGGGGGCCAGTCTTTCCAGTGGACAGAACCCGAAAAAGGTTGCACCAAATAGTTATGAAATGCTGGGAGGAGTGAATTCCAAGACACGTTCTAGGTAAAAACAGTGACGAGAAATTTTAAATCCCATTTTGGTTGCCTGTGTCTTTATTGTTTGGTGTTACGTTTTTTTTTTAATTCTATATTTCATATTTAATGGGAGAGGATGGTATTTTTTTTAACTTTTTTCCTATTTGGTGTAAAATATTATTTTTTTTGTATGTAGAGAGCTCATAGCTGTAGCAACGCCACCAAATATAAATATTTGGGAAAAAAAATTATTTGGGGGTCCAAATTTGAAATAAAAAATCTACCCAATGCAGGATTGTACTAAAACCGATATATCTAAACCGTTTTTAAAGATAGATTCAAACAGTTTTTTGCAATGTATTTGCAAAACCATGTTCTACAAACTGTCTGTAACAGAATTTTGATATTAGTCCCTACGTTTGTAAAATAAACAATTAAAATTTAATAACTCTTTTCTGATGTCCTTTCTTGCAAACAAACGGACGTATTTTTAAAATGAAATCAATTAAAAAAATTCTGTTACAGAGAAACGTTTCCTGATAGTCTAAAGAATGTGTGTTCTAAATTTCATGCATGTATCTTTAATAGTTCATAAATTATATCCATTTTTGTCTGGCAATGTTGCAAAAAAAATGAAGTTACTGGAAACCGATAAAAGGGAGCGTGTTTAAAGATAGGTTCAAACTTTTTTTGCAATGTATTTGCAAAAGTATGTTCTACAAACTGTCTGTAACAGAATTTTGATATTAGTCCCTACGTTTGTAAAATAAACAATTAAAATTTAATAACAATTTTCTGATTTTCTTTCTTACAAACAAACGGACGTATTTTTAAAATGAAATCAATTAACAAAATTCTGTTACAGAGAAAAGTTTCCTAATAGTCTAAAGAATGTGTATTGTAAATTTCATGCATCTTTGGTAGTTCAGAAGGTATATCCATTTTTATCTGGCAATGTAGCAAGAAAATGAAGTTATTGGAAACCGATAAAAGTGGGCGAGTGATTTAAAAATCCATAGCGCAGTAAGTTTAAAAATGACATCTCAACATCCGATAAGGACACAAATACCCACTAAATGTTATGCAATGCATTCCACACATATCAAAGGGTATTTTAAAGAAAAATTTTTTTTTTATTTAATTTACCGGAAGCAACAATAAAAGTGGGCGAGTGATTTAAATATCCATAACGTAGGAAGTTTAAAAATGGCGATTCGACATCCGATAAGGGCACAAATACCCACAAAATGTTATGCTATGCATTCCACACATATCACAGAGTATTTTAAAGAAAGCAATTTTTTTTTAATTTACACATTTTTCACCAAAAAATACCATCCTCTCCAATGAATACAATGTATGACTTCATGCATTTTGTTTCTAGTTCTGTATATTATTACTTTTACATTCATTATCAATTTAAGTAACTGATCGCAATAATAGTAGGCCTACTGCAAATATGAACAATTGACTCTTATTCTCACAATCTCCATGAATTTAATGACCTATAGTTAAGACGAATTATATAAACATTTAGACCCTTATTCATAGACATTCTTAGCGCGGGCTTTCGGTGGATGATCAGCGAACTAACGTTTTTCGTATTCATAAATCAGTGTCAGCGATATGATATGATATGAATCCCGTTTAGCACGCTCGTAGCCCGGGCTAGCGAAATGTCTATGAATAGCACCCTTAGAGTTAAACAACCTTAACCCTCGTCAAGAGGACGAACTACAAGAATGCCTTGAATACGCGGGCAGGAAGCGAGGGATGTCGTTCGTTCACCGCGAGGTGTCCTAATGGACCAAGCATCTTTCTGCATGGATGCGTCCGATCATGTACAACTGATTGTATGACGTCACGCCTGGAGTAACAGCGAATTATCAGACATGCGAGAAGCGCGGGCTTCCTGGACGTCACGCCTGACTAGGGGGCGCCCTCCTCCAACAATCGGGTCGCGGATACGAGGCGGTTCAGGCGCAGTTTTGGTACCGCGCACAGACCACGGTCACGTAATCGAATCACGCCTCTACGAATAATTTGCAGTTGTCGAAGTAAGTTAGACCAATGGTTCTCGTGTCAGACATACATTCCAGCTGTAGCGAAACCTCGCATCTCTGCACCTTAGAAGGGATAATTGAAGACTGACCCAAAACGTGTTCAGTCCATTTTTATGAAAGGACAGCGCTAGTCTTTTTTATCCACCTGTCTACGGACTGAATGAGTTCTCAAGTGACATGAACAATAACACAAACTTTTAGACAAGGATTGGCGTTATTAAATACTTAAAAGGTCAAAATACAACAGTGTTCGTAAGTGAAGATTAAAAATAATGGAGATAATTATTACAGTTGTCTGAACACTACTTATTGATAAAATAAATAAAATAATAAAACTGGTTGGAAACCATACATGTTTCGGGGGCTATGCTCCCCCATCTTCAGTGGTTGTACCACGACTACGGTGTAGATGTTCTACCTCTTTAAGATACGACACGCGGTACAACATCTACAGCGTAGTCGTGGTACAACCACTAAAGATGGGGGAGCATAGCCCCCGAAACATGTATGGTTTCCAACCAGTTTTATTATTTTATTTATTTTATCAATAAGTAGTGTTCAGACAACTATAATAATTATCTCCATTATTTTTAAGGATTGGCGCTGTTTTGAAAGCAAACAAGCTCATAATATAATGATAGAGGGCTCAAACATAATAATGTAAAAATCGTGAAAATGGCCCTCCTATGAAAACTTATTCAAAAATTACATTTTTTGTAGGATAAAAATTAATTACTCTAGAATGAATGTACAGCAGTGGAAAAAAAACCGGACCGACCCTTGTACCTGATTTCAGAGCCTTGTTCACTCAGCACGATAGACTGGTAACTAAGACTTTCGTGGTTCGAAGCCTGCCTGGGAAGGAAACTTTTCTTTGTTCCTTATTCAAATTTATTCCCAATACTTTTAAATTGCTGATAAAATTCATGTTCTGGGAATAATAAGTTAATTAAGTAGTAAAATATCGCTGCAATCGAAAAGTATTGGGAATAAATTTGAATAAGAAACAAACAAAAAATTCCCTTCCCAGGCAGGATTCGAACCACGAAAGTCTTAGTTACCAGTCTATCGTGCTCTGGAGTGAACAAGGCTCTGAAATCAGCTACAAGGTTCGGTCCGGTTTCTTTTTTTTCTTTTTTTTTTTTGCCACTACTGTACTTATATAAAAGAATTTTGGAATAGAGTTAGAAATATCTAAAAGGCTTCATGTGCAAATATTATTTTTTGTTTAAACAATTCGTAACACCTCGTTCACGCATTAAAATCCCATTTTTTTCTTTATTTTCTTTAGAAAAAAACTGTCATTTTCTAAAATTCTCTTGAGTTTGAAATTCGCAGCAAATTGACCCTGGACCTGGTCAATCAGCTTATTCCCTCCATTTAGTAAACAGTTGTGGATTTACTATAAGTGTGGAAAGGTTAGATTTCTTCCTTGAAAAAAAAAAAAGTGAAAATAGGTCGAAATTCAGGAGTATGGACGTGAAGTGGCAGATTATTGGGATGTGGAAGAATGACTTGAGATAATATCTAATTTTATCCCAAAATTCATTATCTAAATACATATTTACTGTAGGAATAGATGTTGAATACATGAGCATATTTTACATCAGCTACTATAATTATTGCAGTACCAACAGGAATTAGAATTTTTAGTTGACTAGCCACTGTATATGGATCCCAACTATCTTATAGAGCTAGAGAAGAGAGGATTTCCTCTATAGATGGGGTATGAACCCATTAGCTTATTTAGCTTACTTTTCTAATATAATATTTACTTTTGGATACATTTTGCTGTATGGTGAACAAAAATTTTTTGATGTTTTAGGTAATAGTTTAATTCTATTAAATGTAATAAAGGTAATTTTAGATTACTTTATTCATCCCATGTTCTAATATTGGATGGTGTTGGTAAATCAATTAGGGCAGCGTTTCTCAAACTATGGTCCGCGGACCACCTGTGGGCCTCGAGGTCTGCCCTTGTGGTCCTTCAAAAAAGGCAGAAGAAAAAATAAAATTCAAACGAACTGCGTGCCACACTATAGCTGAAAATCTCAGAGTTTGGAAATGACACATGACAATCGAATTTCACTTTTTCTCTCAGCACTGACATTTTATGAAATTTATTATCCTACCCATCTATCGACTTCCCACTCTACTCTCAGCAACAAAAGAGGGATTTAAAGCACTATGAACGTGGTGTTTCCAACATCTTTTCCCTGCACATCTGGCGCCGCGCCTGTAACCCAGCCAGGGACCACCCGAATTCATAACAGAGGACCAAAGTACCGAACCTTAATTCGATTTCAAGATATAAGTATACTGGTATTAAAATATGCTACGAAAATGATAAATTTGCTTTCGAAGGGAACAAGAGTAAGGTGGTCCGCGGAACTGTTCTGACTAAAAAGTGGTCCCCACTTCAAAAAAGTTTGAGAAACGCTGAACTAGGGCATTGTTGGCAATTTTAAATAAAGGGTGTCTAATTCGTATAACTAGGTTTATTCATTAATTATTTGTCGTAGTGGGCCTTTTGAAATATTTGTAATTTTTACTACTACAATTAATGTTAGAAATAGATAAGAAGCTAGTATAATTGTAATTAAATTTGTTGTTTGATTGTGTAATTTTGTTAATGAATTTATGATTTCATTTTGTTTACATCTGTTCTGCAGTAATTAATTTTTTTCCTACAAAAAATGTAATTTTTCAGCAATTTTTCATAACAAAAAAAAAAAATATTGTTATAGGCTATAATGCACAGTTTGAAAGATAGACAGATTGGGTTTGCTGTAAAAAAAACTTAATTTTTCACAGGCATTTGGTCCCTTTATAAACATCAGGGGATTTCAGATAAGTATAACAGGAGTGCAATATCTCTTTCGAAGGGGTGTCAAATGTCAATAGAAACTGTAAATTGACTCTTACTTACTCACTTACTGGCTTTTAAGGAACCCGGAGGTTCATTGCCGCCCTCACATAAGCCCGCCATTGGTCCCTATCCTCAGCAAGATTAATCCATTCTCTTTCATCATATCCCACCTCCCTCAAATCTATTTTAATATTATCTTCCCATCTACGTCTCGGCCTCCCCAAAGGTCTTTTTCCCTCCGGCCTCCCACCTAACACTCTATATGCATTTCTGGATTCGCCCATACGTGCTACATGCCCTGCCCATCTCAAACGTCTGGATTTAATGTTCCTAATTATGTCAGGTGAAGAATACAATGCGTGCAGTTCTGCGTTTTGTAACTTTCTCCATTCTCCTGTAACTTCATCCCTCTTAGCCCCAAATATTTTCCTAAGAACTTTATTCTCAAACACCTTTAACCTATGTTCCTCTCTCAAAGTGAGAGTCCAAGTTTCACAACCATACAGAACAACCGGTAATATAACTGTTTTATAAATTCTAACTTTCAGATTTTTTGACAGCAGACTGGATGATAAAAGCTCCTCAACCGAATAATACCACGCATTTCCGATATTTATTCTGAGTTTAATTTCCTCCAGAGTATCATTTATATTTGTTACTGTTGCTCCAAGATATTTGAACTTCTCCACCTCTTCAAGAGGTAAATTTCCAATTTTTATATTTCCATTTCGTACAATATTCTGGTCACGAGACATAATCATATACTTTGTCTTTTCGGGATTTACTTCCAAACCTATCTCTTCACTTGCTTCCAGTAAAATTCCCGTGTTTTCCCTAATGGTTTGTGGATTTTCTCCTAACATATTCACGTCATCCGCATAGACAAGCAGCTGATGTAAATTGACTTGTAGATATTGAATTTGAACCAAATCTGCCCAACAGTTTTGTAATAATCAGAGACACACACGGTCAATATGACGCATGCAGAAAACGTGTAGCCTACTTCCATGAAAAGTGTAATCGATCATTCTGCAGCATCACAGAGCTTTCTAGTGAGAAAGTGAGAATTAGAATTCCTGATGAAGAAACTGGTGTGAAGAGTGGCTAGTAAGTGAATAGATGCAGGCATATGGTCTCCGGGTCGACAAAGAGAGCGTGACTAACGAGTGTCAAAGAGCGCGAAGGTCCGGTAGCAGTGCCTCACCTTGAGTCAGGAGCAACTTCATCAGGCCCACTGCTCGCCGCTTGTACCTCACAGCACGATCTCATACCGATTATGACGCGGTACAGTAGCTCCCCGTTTCTATTGCACTGGCGACGAGAATATTTACGCAAAAATGGCAGTAGGAAAAGTGCATATACCATAAAAATCTATTTTAACATCCTTTCTACTACTTCGTCTCGCAGGGATTCAAACCTGAGCCTCCAGCACAGAAAACCGACGTTTGAGGTTACGCCATAAGTAAGCAACCAGCTCAGTTTCTCGCCCTCGGAAAAACAGCTGGGGTAAGGTTGAACAGATTGAGACGGAAGGAGTGCATTGGGTAGTAAGAATAAAGCTTAAGTATTTTCTCAAGGTTTATGCTTTTGAGTTTGAGCACTTCCTGTGATTATATACTCGTAACCACTAGAACATACTCATATTCGTAAGAATAAAGACATTATACCTAACGCGAATATATACTCATCTCTACAGCCTTCTTGATCGTTTAAAAGTTAGTATGTACTCGTGTTACCTATCCTCTTTGACCACATTGCACCGTGATGCTCATTTTTTTTTATAGACTTTCACATGCTATCCGCATGCTGTAGTGGTTTGTGTTTTGCTTTTTATAAATAAATAAATAAATAAATAAATAAATTTATTTTTATTTTATTAGGTTATTTAACGACGCTTTATCAACAGCTTTGGTTATTTAGCGTCTGAATGAGATGAAGGTGATAATGCCGGTGAAATGAGTCCGTGGTCCAACACCGTAAGTTACCCAGCATTTGCTCGTATTGGGTTAAGGGAAAACCCCGGAAAAAACCTCAACCAGGTAACTTGCCCCGACCGGGAATCGAACCCGGGCCACCTGGTTTCGCGGCTAGACGTGCTAACCGTTACTCCACAGGCGTGGACTAAATAAGTAAATAATAAATAAACAAACAGACAAATTAATTAATTAATTTAATTAATGAAATAAACAAATAAGTAAATAAACAAATGAATAAATAAATAAACATGGAAGCGAGAGTGAATCACATAAGTGACGTTAATAAACAGGAAACAAGAAAATAGTACTGGGAAATCGTCATTACGGGATGTTGGATAGAGATTACAATCCATTTCTAGAATTCCAGTTATGCTAATTCTATTTTTTATTATAGAGAGTTATATATATATATATACTAATAATAATAATAAATCTGTGGCCGAAATGTATCTGGTAATTTTCGATTTTCCAAAAATAATTGGTCCTAACATATAATTAACCACCCTGAAACCGAAAATCGCTTTTTTGAAATTTTTGTTTGTATGTCTGTCTGTCTGTCTATATGTTTGTTACCTTTTCACGCGATAATGGCTAAACGGATTTCGATGAAAATTAGAATATGAATTAAGTTCGTTGTAACTTAGATTTTAGGCTATATGCATTAAAAATACATTATTTAAAAGGGGGGTTATAAGGGGCCTGAATTAAATAAATCGAAATATCGCGCTTATTATTGATTTTTGTGAAAAATGTTACATAACAAAAGTTTCTTTAAAAATAATTTGCGATAAGTTTTACTCCTTGAAAAATTTTGATAGGACTGATATTTAATGAGATAAATGAATTTTAAAATTAAAATAACTGCCATCTAAGGCCGTGTAATGAATTAAAAAACAAATGACTTCGTCTATAAGGCGCCTTGGACAGCAACAATCGAAAGCTATGAAAGATAGCCTACAGAGAATGTTTCTGTATTTGTACGAAGTAATATCGGAAGCTAAATTAACCGATTTGTATAATTAATTATTATTTCACCATTGGAAAGTGTAGTTTCTCTACATGGACATGATGCTATAATGTTATTACAGTAACTTCTGATATGATATGATATAATATAATATAATATAATATAATATAATATAATATAATATATTATATATTATATAATAAAATTTAAGTTATTTGAAGGGTTCAGAACCATAGTCGGCCAAGCGCCATTTACTGAATACGTAGAAAACAAGGGTTAAAATTAAGTTATTACCATAATTCAATGGAAACCTATAACAAGTAAAATAAAATATACACATTAAATCTAAATGATGTCAATGTTCATTAAACTATGGTTGCGTGTAATAACAATTAAGAAACATGTTAAAGGAATTGTCATTGCACCAATGAGTGTCTCTGGACCAAAATGATCGCATTTTAATTATTTGGATGCAATTTAAATTAAGTAACATATTAAACGATTTATTCTTCTATCAAACACGAATGTTCCCTGGATCAAATGTCCTATTTTAATTATGTAATTACTTTATATTTATTTCTAACGGGTGCAGCGGAGCGCACGGGTACGGCTAGTACATATATATATATATATATATATATAAATTATTTTTATATATATAATTTAAAGTTAAAAGTAATTGCATTTTGCAATTACAATTTTACAAAATAAACTGTAATTGTTAATTATATTTAACAATACAATCTAACCTTATAATTTGATAGCCATTCAAATTTTTATAGGTTATGCTTTTTATGAATAACAAATACGTGTTTAACCTTTTTCACATTCACTTTTGTGAAGCGTTAAAGGCTTCTGAAGTTCACGTCTTTTTCTATATTTTTCCATGAGGCACTACGACGTTCATAAATTATGTATTTTTTTATTTAACTTTAAACTGAACACAAATCAACAAATACTCAGAATTGAGTCTGCTACAAACCATACTCAGAATAACATGAGAACGAACTTATAAATATGAGAATATACTAGCTTTTATTCTTATCAAGCATGAGTATATATTCTGTACAAGATGGACACTTGAGTATATTCTACTATGCTTCCATGTTATGAGTACGTAATCAAAAATGAGTAGGTACTCAAATGTTTTTATTCTTACTAACAAGAGTATATGCTAAAAGAAAGTCCAGTATATACTATATACTCATGTTTATTCTTACCACGGATTGTCAAAACAAGTCCTGAACAATGTGCATCAGTCTCTGTTAAAAACGTGCCAACTGTGTAAAAAATGCAACTACTGTGTACCATTCATAATCACCGATTACTTACACTTGATTAGCTGACGCCTCATTAAAGGGGGTAAAGCCTGTTTCTATTCCGTGCCTCTTCAAAGATAATAGTCAACGTCTAAAAACGACTGCGCTTACTCCGTTCTGCATTGAAACGAACGTAGCTTACATTTTCGTGTTGCATTTGTTTGCCTTTGGGCGCTTTTATCTTCATAATTATTATTGTACTTGAATTACATGCATAGGGATGATGAAAGAAAGGAAGAAAAAGGGAATGGATATTAAATAATTTGTTTAATTTTTCCTTAAATTTGTAGTATTGATATATTAATTGTACTGTATGTATAAATATAATATCACAGTCTAGTATATACAGTCACGAAGCTTGAGTTGTGAGGGTGCTAGGAACAATTGACTGTGACGGTACTATTTCGCGTTGTCTGTAATGAGGCGATAGTAGCCATCCTAGTGGTTAGCAACTATATATGGATGCATATTTACTACGTATTCAGCTTCGTGACTGATTATGTTTTCGGGTAACATTTCTTCTTTTTTTTTAGTTCGATTAAGTTAAAATTTTAGAAAATCACATATAAAAAAATGAAAATGATATTCCAACGTGTGAAATATTAGTATTAATATTTATTGCTCATAAAACACAAAATAAATACATATTATGGACGTAGGGCGCACCCGTCTGAGCTAGCTCCTGTTCGAGGGCGGTTCTATAAATATTTATTTCGTACTAAATGAAACATACCAAAGATTAAATAAAATTACAAATTAGGAATAATTACGAGGATAAAAGTACATGATCAAATGAAGAACAGAATATAAATTCAATTAACAAGCATATTGAAATTAAAAAGAAAGAAATAAAGAGTGATATTAATAAATTACACAATTTCTTCATTTTTCCTTAAATTTGTACCATTGATAGATTTAATTACTAGATAGCCTATAATATAGTTTTTATATATTTCATGTCATCAACTTCTATCCTGTATTAATGTACCTCGAATTTTATATTTTTTATTTTTATGTGCTTATTTATTTACTAATTTTTTTATTTTCATGTGTTTATTTATGTTTTTATTTATTATGTTTGTGTTTTTATTTTTTTTATTTTTATGTCTTTATTTATTTTTTATTTTTATATGTTTATTTACTTTTATGTGCTTATTTATTTATTTATTCATTTATTTTACATTTTTATGTGTTTACTTATGTTTATTTTTTATTTTTGTGTGTTTACTTATTTATTTATTTATTTATTATTTTATGTGTTTATTTATTTTACATTTTTATGTGTTTTATGTTTATTTTTTATTTTTGTGTGTTTACTTATTTATTTACTTATTTATTTTCATATGTTTACTTATTTATTTATTATTTTATGTGTTTATTTATTTTATGTACTTTATTTACTTTGCTTATTTATTTATATATTTTTTATTTATTTTATATATTTATATATTTATTCATTCATTTATTTATTTATTTTATATATTTATATATATATTTATTTATTTATTCATTTATTCATTTATTTATTTATTTATTTATTTATTTATTTATTTATACTGGCGGAGTTAAGATCATAGGGCCTTCTCTTACACTCCACCAGGTCACTGTAATAGAAAAAATAACGGTATATTCATAAAAGGAAAAATGAAGCATTTACGACCAGGAGATTACTAGGAATGTGTATACAATTCAGAGCCCCAACTATACCAGGAAACTCTCTTCTTTCACTTTGCGATGTAGAAGAAGAAACACTCCAGTGTTCCCTCTTAAAATACTGAAAATATCAGTTGCAAACAATCGTAATGTAAGCAGCTGGTAAATTGGAGAAATAACACTGTTTCCCTTTGTCGGTTATTGCCAGTGATCCATCTGTTGCAGCAAAAATGACAAGGTAGATATCGATAAACAAAATCTCTCCTGAATTCTTTCTTCCCACTAGCACAACTTCACGCTAAGCAAGTACTCCAAGTGCAACGATAATCGTGTTCAAAGTAAACAGCTGTGATTGTGGCAGCCATTTTGCTTTACTAGCCCTAATTATCTCTTTTATAGATTACAGTGGTTAACCTTCTGTTGAAGTCCTAACCAAGGTCGATGCATCGTAAAAATGTTTACAATTTTAACCGGTGGTTACACTAGCTGACAATGATGCACGTGGTTACAAATGTGGACACCTCAAAACATACGGATATCAGTCATCAGGAGAACATGGTCATCAGGAGAACATGGTTATGTGAAGGTTTGGAAACTCATCCATCCACCCACCCAGCTACCCATATATCCGTCCGTTTATCTATTTGCCTATTTTTTCCCTTCATTAACGTTCATTCATTCTCACTTTTTGCTAGTCTTGAACATAATCCAAGTGAAACGTCACTATGAACAAAAGAAGGCTACGCCATTTTCTGGTGGTTCAGGCCCCTCTGTCACTTCATGTCGCCCCGATGTGTAAATTACAGAGTATCTCTGTCCATGAATATTAAACACTTCGGATGGTTGCCTTCGCCACGGGGTGACAGCGCACAATCCTGCTGGCCAACACAAAAACCAAAATATGCGCCCCTCCTCCAACTATGCAGCGGATATAATATTACCAACTGATGCTCTGCCGCCTGGTACTGGGGCCTTTCTTCGGGATGCTGTTGCCAACTTTCTCGTTGAAATCACCTCGCAATTCTTGCGATAATAATAATAGTAATAATAATAATACTAATAATAATAATAATAATAGTAATAATAATAATAATAATAATACTAATTGTAATAATACTAATAATAATAATAATAATAATAATAATAATAATAGTAACAATGATAATAATAATAGTAATAATTTATTTATTTATTTATTTATTGTTATTTATGTGCTGGACAACAGCCATAGGCCAATAAAAGTCCAGCACAGTGATACAAATAATGCAATAAAATGAACAACTATGGTACACATTACATAATAGAGATAACAACAAAAAAGAACAAGGTTTACAATGATTAGTTTACAAGGATTAATACTAATATATTTTAAGGAAAAGAGTTGATTCATACAAAAGTATTACCAAAATGTGTAGAGAGATAATGCAATTAATATTAACAAAGACATTGCCATGTCCTAATACTTCTATACATTGAATGGATCGAAATCGCCCACATGTAAGTTAGCATGTTTAATACATCTGGAGACCGGCGAGGAAGATTTAGAATTTCTGATATAGAAGAGTTTGTGATGTCTCATGTCCTTCATAGGAATACGAAGGCTGACACTGTTTAAGAAAGATTGACAATTAATGTCACCTTTAAGGACCTTACATAAGAATAAGTAATCGAGATCATGACGTCTGCCATACAGGCTTCGACATTTAAAGTGCTCGCATTTTTGATCATAGTTATACTCAGAGTTATTAGGCAGGAATCGGTAAGAACATAATGAAATAAATTTCCTTTGAATATTTTCAAGTTTAGCCGAATCAGAATTAGTAATAGAGTTCCAAACTACAGATGCATATTCGAGTTTCGATCTCACTAATGTATAATAATAATAATAATAATAATAATAATAATAATAATAATAATAATAATAATAGTAATAATAATACTAATAATAATAGTAATAATAATAATAGTAATAATAATAATAGTAATAATAATAATACTAACAATAATAATAATAATAATAGTAATAATAATAATAATAATAATAAAATTAATTCCAGTAAAGTTTTCATCTTTAAAAAATAATGAAATTTTGACCAATACTCACTAGATAAAACTTCAATAATAAACCCAGCTACACAGCACAGCTGATAATAATGATACACCAGACTTCAGAATACCAATGAAAAGATGGGAATAAGACCATGATCCTATTCCACAAGTTTATGGAATAATAGACTACAAATTGCAACTGAAAGTTATTGTAAAGTATGGAGTTGTATAAATTACACTGGTAAACAAATTTTAATCAACTTTCTGCTTATGTTGATTTTTTAGTGGTTTATTAATAACTCTGACCCGCTGATCACGAATATCACATCAGTTTTTTCATAGTGTCGACGGTTTGGATGATATAAGCAATTTATATTTGATTAAAGCAGTAAATTAGTTAATTTGTAACATATAAAAATTCCAATAAATGTTTTGCTTATGTTGATTTTTTAGGGTTATACCAATAACTCTGACCCGCTGATCACGAATATCACATTAGTTTTTCTGTAGTTTCAACAGTTTGGATGATGTAAGCAATTTAAATTTGATTAACACAGTAAATGATATTTATTTGTAACATTGTATGAAAACAGTTTCAAACCTAGGACAGTCATTAACACTACTTCAATAAATCATGAGTGACATGTAAATACACAAATACAATACAGGAATGCAAAATAGTTAACTCCTATGACCTAGAAATACTTAGAAAATATACAGGGTGGACCGCTCAAATGTACCTAATTTCAATTGTATGTGACTGGTAAATGGTTGAAGATAGAAACCTACAGTAACGTTTATATGAAAGGAAAACTCAACAAGTTTCGATATGCACATTACCATATCTCTACGTGAGCTCCAGCTCTCACTGTGACGATATCGAGGCGATGAACGACTTCTTGCCAAGCACGCTGGAGCATGTCTCCTGGTATGCTCTCAATAGCCTCTATGATGCGCTCCCGAAGATCACGAAGGTCTCTGACTGGGGTGGCGTACACTTTATCGTTGACGTAGCTCCAAAGAAAGAAATCGAGCAGTGTTAAATCCGGAGATCTCGGGGGCCAAGCGATGTGTCCTCTAAAGTCAGGATCAGCGCCGAGACGGTGTAGCATCGTATTGGCGAATTCTACTCGTTTGGATTTGTCATCCGGCTCCAGATGTTGCATTAACTGCCTTGTCAAGGTCACCTACGGCCACGCCTTGTATGCCTCACAGAACTTTGTTCCAGGCACAGTGGTGTATTTAACTTGCTTTGGTCCAATGTAATATCCACATACATAGCAGAAAGTGTCTGCCTGTAATTTGCACTTCCGCCCTGTAGACATGTTGTAAAGAACTACTAAACACAAAGATACATACGACTGCAAAGATAACGAACCTACTATCGTGACTGAGCGTCACCAGCAGATATTTATACGCCAGAGCCATGTTGCCACCTAGCGGATATCAACATAAATACTTACATGTACATATTGCTAAACCAGTATTCTGAGAAATAAAATATCCCGATATAATCCAAAATATTGACACTACGACAAAACCATTAACGGATTCATGTTCAGCGTGTCGAAATCTCTAAGTAATGATAAAAAAAATTATAAGCAAAATCTTGTTTACCAGTGTTATGTTAGCATCACACATAAGGACGGCTTATGTGTGTGGCATATTCATTATGGTCGGAGAAGAATTGTCAGTAAAACTGCAATAATATTGAGTATGACAAAATACCTCTCTGAGGGTCACCAACAAGGCACAAGTTTTTCTTTATCTACAGCTTCAGAACTACACGGTAGAAAATATGTAGTTTCATCTGCATTTCCACATATTCCATCCCATGTATGTGTGTATATATGTATATATACATATATCTATGTATGTATGTATGTAGGCCTATGTATGTATGTATGTATGTCGTACGTATTTATGTATGTACAGCATAAATAATAATAATAATAATAATAATAATAATAATAATAATAATCGAGTAGAAAACATAAATTAAAAGAAACATCCAAATTAAAGGAAGCATTGTTTAAAGTTTTTTTTCATTGAAGCGAAGACCTTGGAATCAGGCCCATGAAAGTTCACGAACTACACCATCATTTCTGTGCGTCCCCATTTAAATCGTCACATTACAAAATTTTTATATTTTCATTGGCAACGGTCGAACTAGAGACCTCGAACATGGTCGTGGTCAACAAGTTACTGAAGCTCTCAGTCACGACAAAGACGCCCGGCCTTGTTTCAGAACCGATCTAGAGGCTTTACGATGCAATGGACCGTCCTTCTCTATCAACGTAAGGCAATAACACTTTTCAACGTAATATTCAACATTCTCGACTGAGTCTTTCATAAATAACGGACAACTTTGGTTTCCATGACAACCTGTTGCTCCCCTGGTGTTACGCATATACGAAAGATTAACAACAGAAGAAGAAATCAGATCCCCGAAACTTTCACATTACACGATTTAACCACAGTTTAGTATATACAGTTACGAAGCTCTGGATGACTTTTTGCATTTGTCGCGATAGTTGCTAGCCGCTTGAAGCGCTGTGAGTACTAGGAACAATAGACTGTGATCGTGATCTAACACAGGCCGTAAGGCAGACCATGTGACTCGCTTAACCCGATCACGAAGGGCGGCGTTTCAACCATATAAATTAGTTGGAATGCATAAAGAGTAACATATATTTCTCTAAAATGTAGTGTAATTGCATTAATAAAATTTAAAACAATGATTATGAGACACTTCAGACATAATTCACTTGCGAGTTAAGGTGAAATATTATTTTTGGTGTCAAAATTACGTTGTCCGTATGTGTAATACCTGCCTTTATTTCGATTAAATATTGCGAAATTCTTCTACATTCATTTATGCACTATTCAATAATTTTCAGTTGCACAGCACGGATATTTAGATATTTTGAAATTATAGGTTATAATATATTTATTGTACCAGTACTTTAATATTCGCATTTATACATTATAATTAAGCATAAAGTTACGTATAATAACATGTAAATGCAATTTGTCTATATTTCAGGTGTATTTATTAGTTTCTTACGGTACTCCATCTGAAGTCTGATTAATGTACTATGTTAGTAGGCTAAACTAGCGCTGAGGTAGTTCCTTTGTACTCGTATTCCTTGCATAATATACGGATCTGTGACAGGTTAGGTTTGGTTAGTTTATAATAATAATAATAATAATAATAATAATGATTTATTTAACCTGGCAGAGTTAAGGCCATACGGCCTTCTCTAACACTCAACCAGGAGTAAAGACTGCGTTACAAAAACAATACAAATTTACAAATTACACTACAATTTTACACACAAAACTGAATAAGATAATAATAATAATAAAAAATAAACAACAAATAAGAAGAAATCGGACATAATATATAACATACAGAAAGAAAGAAAAAAACATAATAATATGTGAACAGCAGGTCAAAATAAATGAGGCATACAAAAAAAAGACAATTAATAATAATAATAATAATAATAATAATAATAATAATAATAATAATAATAATAATAAAAAATAAGAATAGTAATAATGAAGATGATAATAATAATAATAATAATAATAATAATAATAATAATAATAGTAATAAAATAGTGCAGTACAAAGTATACAGTGAATACAATATTTCTAAATACACACAATAAGGAAAATTAAGATTATATATAGCTCAACTTATCACATTAGAGATATAACATTATCGGAAAATATGAAAACAAAAATATAAAATAAGTTGAATATCATTAGAACATAAAAAAATGCGAATACGTGGAAACATGCAATACAACACTTGTCATAATAGTAAGTTAGTTTGGCAACTCGTCATAAGATAATTTTCTAACTTGGATTTGAAAGAATTCAATGTTCGGCAGCCCTTGACTTCAGGCGGCAGAGAGTTCCAGTGACGAGAGGTAGCAACAGTGAAGGATGAGGAATACTGAGATGATGCGTGAAGTGGAATTTCTAGCGTGTTATCGCGTTGTGATCGAGTATTAATATTATGATAGCGAGAGAGAGTATGAAATCGAGCGAATAAATAGTAGGGGGATGAAGTGTGCATAATTCGATATAAGAGAGAAAGCGAGTGCAGATTTCTCCTCTCATGTAACCTAAGCCATGATAACTTCTTGAAAGAAGGTGAGATATGATCATAGTATCGAACATTACAAATGAAGCGAACGCACGCGTTATGAACACGCTGTAGTTTCTGAGCGGAATCAATCCTGAGATCACTGAACAAAACGTCGCAATAATCGAAGTGAGGTAGAATGAGTGTCTGTACCAGCGTCAGTTTTAATTTAGATGGATAATGATACAATCTTTTTAGTGAATGGAGAATAGAGAATGCCTTCTTACATGTATATTTAATATGCTTTAGGCTTTTATTATGCCTTGCTTATACGATCAGTTGCACCTCCACAAAAATCTCTTGTAAATCCAACAATTTTCACTTCCGAAATCACAGGAACTACCTCAGCGCTAGTTCCACCGCTTTACGAATGCTGCCTTATTGGCCTTCGGACACTTGACTATATTGAAATACGGTAACCTCACAGCGCTATTACAAGAGCAACTAGATTTACAAAGTCCCCAATACCCTGCCATTATATATATGGAAATTATAGGTTATGTTTATTATATTTAACTTATATTTCTAAATTCGCAATTATACATTATAATTAAGCATAATGTCATGTATGACACCCCGCACATCCAGTTTGTCTGTATTTTAATACTACAATTGAGTACTGAATTATTGTATTTATCTACTACCTAAGAGACGAAGTAACACAATTGTACGTACACTAATTTCATAGGAGTGGTATGGTAAATTTTCTATCTACAATTAAGGAAGGTAGATATGCTAAATTAAAATTAATATATAAATTATTTTTTATTAAACCTCAAAATAACTTCCATTCTAAACTTAAAATTTTGATGCGAACAGATTATGTTAACATGTAAAATTCTCTTCACATTAAAATAACACAGTTTTGTAATTATTTCTGCAACATATTATGCAACAAGAAGTAAAGGGAACTTATGGACACATTACACTAAATAAAGCTTAGCAATGATACGCAATAAAGTTATAATATTTCACTGAGCTCCATATACTGAAATAGAAAACCCGAACATACGTTATCGTCTGCTAGGGAAAGGGGATCAGCGAATAGGGATTATAAAGAATGGACACTTCGCGTCGGTACCTTTGATGTAGCCGGACTGATTTCAATGACCTTCAAGCCAGCTAGAGCGTGAAATTCTGCTTTCTCCCTAGAGTTGGCGCTGACATCACACCAGCTAGCAGTCGACACAGCGGAAATATAACACATATAATTAATACATCTAGGTGCATTATGTACTCAAATAAAATAAATTGGATCCATAAAATAATAAATCCGTCATTAACTGTAATGTCTAGACTCTAGAGTTCCTTTATAATGAGAGTTGAGACGTTGAAACAATTAAAATATGTAATGATTTGATAGCGCTGAAAATGAAAAAACAAAACTCTTATGAGAAGTAAAACCATATACCTATATTATATTATATACAAATATTAAACGAATTCGATATTTAATTTTATAATGTATTACATTATTTTATAATATAATGTATTATATCTGAAATATAAAATATTATTATTACAACTAGTTTGCCACTGAGAAATAAGGAAAAGCTGCTAACTTGAATTTATTTGAAGCAAAGAAATAAGGATTATGCAATAAGGTAGGCGATGTTTGGATCCTGTGCCTTAATTCTATTCTCAATTATTATTATCGCGTATGCTCGATTACACTAACCTCTAGCGCTTGAAAGTGGAACTAAACGCTGGCGCACAGAGAAACAAAACACAGGAAAATTCGCTCAGTGTCCATTCTTTATAATCCATATTCGCTGAGGGGATCTATGATGAGGCGACAGTAGCGATCCTGGTGATCAACTATCTATGGATGCATATTTGTTAAGTATTGAGCTTCGCGACTGTATATACTAGACTGCGATTTAACGCTGTACCTAAATTAAGAATTTATCTTCAATACGATAGTAATAGAATCAAGAAATCGCATTTGCGACGTCGAAGTTAGGTTAGAATCGGCTGACGGAGTCACATGCGGCCAGGTAACCGCGGCTCCTCGGAAGCCAGTTAATCCGCCGAGTTGAGTAGCCCGGCGGGCGCTGACAATTGTGTCGGCCGCAAAAACCAATCGATTATCGGGTTATGCGATCCTGAAGCGAGCCAATTAGCTCTTATCTGCGCACGCCTGTCTTCGCTCCGAACTAATGTGACAGCTGCGAAGCGGGACGCGCCTCGGATAACCCCGGACACATTAATATTGTTTATTTAACGACGTTCTGACTAGAAAGAGTCGACAAGATTACGGTAGCTCTGCGTAAGTTATATTATTGGCTAATTGGTCACCCATTTTCTAATATAAATGAATATTTGGATTTCAAAATAGTACAATTTTAATGAATTATATTTTTACAATGTAATATGCGGTTTCATTTGTATAGGACAATGTCTATTGTAATTGCCTAATGATTGAAATAGAAACTATGAAACTATTCTCGGTGAAAAAAATGTACGCCGGATTTTTTATTTTACGTGGGTCGCTTTCCCGTTGCTTTTGTTGGAGTGAATATCGTACTCGAAGACAAAAGTCTACTTTCCCATTAATTCAGCCTAAATGTCACACAAGTGCAGTTCTTAAACATGGTGCTAGTTTCGGTCCAAGACTTTATAATAAAATTACAAACCATTTTCAAAAATTTGAAATATTTTAAAATTGAAGCTTTTAAAAAAGAAATATGTAGAATTATATTATATACTAGCCTTACCCGTGCGCTCCGCTGCACCCGTTAGAAATAAATATAAAGTAATTACATAATTAAAATAGGACATTTGATCCAGGGAACATTCGTGTTTGATACAAGGATAAATCGTTTAATATGTTACGTACTTAATTTTAATTGTATTTAAAATATTAAAATGCGATCATTTTGATCCAGAGACCACTCATTTGGTGCAATGACAATTCCTTTAACATGTTTCTTAATTGTTATTACCAATTATTTTTGGAAAAGCGAAAATTAACAGAAAAATTTTCGCTATAGATTCATTATTATGTTTATATTATATTATATTATGAAAAAGTGTGTTGATAACGGATGTACTCGAATTAGAAAGTTTTTAATTTGTTGTGGGAGCTCTTGAATCTCAGGAGGAACAACTTTTACAACAGCGCAACATAATCTGCTTGGCTCATTACCCAATTTTTTTGCATTGCATTTATTGCATATGTATTTATGTATTTTAACACGATTCAATTGAGCATAGTTAAATTTGAATTATAAAATAATGGATTGCTAAGCTACTGCATACTAAATCAATACACACTCGTTCGTTAATTCTCTGAGATAAAAATGAGTATGTTCATAAACATTATTATAAGAAATACAGGAAATGAATATACAGAATAACCTATCAAGCTTTCTGTGCATAAGAAGCTATTTTAATCTTGCCTGTCCTCAATTCACTCAGAAGTTACTGTAATAACATTATAGCATTATGTCCATCCAGAGAAACTACACTTTCCAATGATGAAATAATAATTATAATCGGTTAATTTAGCTTCTGATATTACTTCATACAAACACAGAAACACTGTCTGTAAGCTATGTTTCATAGCTTTCGATTGTTGTGTCCAAGGCCCCTTACAGACGAAGTCATTTGTTTTTTATTTCAATACACCACCTTAGATGGCAGTTATTTTAATTTTAAAACTCATTTATCTCATTAAATATCAGTCCTATCAAATTTTTTCAGAGAATAAAACTTATCAGAAATCATTTTTAAAGAAACGTTTGTTATGTAACATATTTCACAAAAATCAATAATAAGCGAGATATTTCGATTTATTTAATTCAGGCCCCCTTATAACCCCCCTTTTAAATAACGTATTTTGAATAACATATAGCCTATAATCTAAGTTACAACGAACTTAATTATATTCCAATTTTCATCGAAATCGGTTCAGCCATTATCGCGTGAAAAGGTAACAAAAATACAGACAGACAGACAGACAGACATACAAACAAAAATTTCAAAAAAGCTATTTTCGATTTCAGGGTGGTTAATTATATATGTTAGGAACAATTATTTTTGGAAAATCGAAAATTACCAGAAAAATTTCGGCTACAGATTTATTATTAGTATAGATTAGTATAGATAATATTAACAAATGTATTATTTTTTTTTTTACCTTTTATTTCTGTCGAGTATATTCATGTTTTTATTGAATATCACTGGCTTCTGTCTGATTGTCAGTTTGTATTAAATGTGTATTTTTCTCTCTTTTTCTCTTTCTTATTTATTCTTGCTCTTGTGTGTTATTTATTGGTTTGAATTAAGTTACTTACTGTATTTAGTAAAGCGTCCTTGTAAATTTTATGTTATATTATTGACTAAGACCACACCGTACACGAGCCTGGCTCTTACGGTAGTGGCTAGAAACATTTTTGTTTTATAAATGTAATTTGTACTCACTAGCTAGCAAGTTAAATAAATAAAAATATTGCACTAAAAACGTAGTTTATACAATCAACCATCAGCTTTATCAGTTGTAACACAGCGGTCCTCAGCACACTCTGGGGCTAGCGTCTCTTACCCGCGGAAAACACAGTGCACCATGGTGCACTCGTAGCTGCTAGCGGGTATGCTCTCTGCCTCTTCCTGCTGCACGGCGGTGCACACGGGACGGCACCGCTTACCCTTTGCACATTTCAGCGGGTGCTGACTACCACTGGTTTAACACATCTGTTTCTAAGAAAGACGCCAAGAAACTACAGGTTGTTGTAGAAACATGGGCTATTCAGGGTGCTTTATAATTCTCTTCTTCTTCTTTTATTACTCGTATTATTATTACCATTATTATTATTATTATTATTATTATTATTATTGTTATTAATATTATAGATATGCTGAAAGATGATGATTAGAAGGATGTTCTGTGTAGAGGAATAGAGAGAAGGTACATGTTCCGGGTTCGAGGTAGTGAAAGGTAAACAAAACGAGATGCTAGGTAAGAGGGTGTGGAGGTGTGGATGATTTTAAATAGTAATAAGAGAGAGTTGAAGAATCTTCTTTCTTTAAGTGGACTCCAAGACAACAATTCTAGTGACGGTGTTACATGATCGAATTTTCTAATGTTACAAACAAAACGAACGCAGATATTGTGAACACGCTGTAGTCTATGGGCAAGATCAGTATTTAGATTCGTGAATAGAGAATCGCAATAATCGAAGTGGGGCATCATTAAAGTTTGGATCAGGTTCTTTTTAAGGCTGAGAGGTAAAACGTTGGTTAAGTGTCTGAGGGAATGAATTATGGAATAACTTTTCTTACATATGCAGGTCACTTGACTTTGAAAATTTAAATTTAATCTAAATATACCCCTAAATTATTTACTGTCTTACTATATGTAACTGTAGTATTATTTATTTTTGTATTTGATACAGTGGCTAGATCTATTTTGTTTAATGCTCGTTGGTGGCCCATTATTACAGCTTGTGATTTGTCTGGATTTAGTCTGAGTCCAAATGTTTGTGCCCACTGAGCTACAGATGCTAGATCTTCATTAATTCTGATCACGGAGTCATTGATTGTACAAGTTCGGGAATGAATGTAAAGCTGTAAGTCGTCAGCGTATAGGTGGTGTTTAGAATATTTTAAGATCTTTGTTACGTCGTTTATGTAAAGCGTAAAAAGTAATGGCCCAAGAACCGAGCCCTGAGGGATTCCGGCCTTGACGGTACGCCAATTGGAAGAATGACCACCGGCTGATACACATTGTTGGCGTTCGCGAAGGTAGGAATCGAACCAAGCAACGGCACTGTTAGAAAGATGGTAGTTTTTCAGTTTACATAAAAGGAGATCGGTGTCAATTGTAATTATTATTATTATTATTATTATTATTATTATTATTATTAATAATATTGTTATTGTTATTATCATTATTATTATTATTATTGTTATTATCATTATTGTTATTATTATTGTTATTATTAGTTATTATCATTATTATTATCATTATTGTTATTATTATTATTATTATTATTGTTATTATCATTTGTGGTATTATTATTATCATTATTGTTGTTATTATTATTAATATTGTTGTTATTGTTATTATCATTATTGTTATTATTATTGTTATTATCATTATTATTATCATTATTGTTATTATTATTGTTATTATTAATATTATTATTATTGTTATTATCATTTGTGGTATTATCATTATTGTTATTATTATTATTATTATTTTTGTTATCATTATTGTTATTATCATTATTGTTATTATTATTGTCATCATTATTGTCATTATTATTATTGTTATTATTATTGTTATTATTATTATTATTGTTGTTGTTGTTATTATTGTTATTATTATTGTTGTTATTATTGTTATTATTATTGTTATTATTATTATTATAATTATTATTATTATTATTGTTGTTATTATTATTATTATTATTATTGTTATTATTATTATTATTATTATTATTATTATTATTATTATTATTATTATTTCCTCTTGTCACAGCCTCTTCGGCACGTAGACCCACGATATAAGTACAGACAGGTGGCGCGCGCGGTGTCTGTTCCCGCAGGCTTCACTCGCCCGCTGCACGGCCACTCCTCCGCCGCCGCGGACTGTCTCCGGGGGAAATGACAAGAATAAAACGCCGTGCCACGGCGGCCTGTGCCCCGGGACACACGGCATTCCTGCCTCTTTTTATTGCAGTGCTCGCTTGTTGTTTTACTTTATTAAAATTCCCTTCCACAGCGAATTAAACATAATGAGAAATTACGCGGCGAGGAGGGGATTCCAGTAGCGTGTAACTGGGAGCTGTTAAGCCGTGCACGTGGGGCAGGCGGACCGGTCGCGGCAGCAGCCCTCACGATTTCGGAGTTCCAGCCTCGCCGGGGTCCCACGCCGGGCACTGGGTTGGAGAACCCCGGATTCAAACCTTACAGATAGAACTTGACACTTCTGGGAAGATTATTGCGATTCCTTGCTAACTAATGTAAGTTCACTCTTAGCTGAGAGACTACAACGTGTTCATAATGTGTGCATACGATTCATCTGCAATACTCGTAAATTTGACCATATAACACCTTCCCTCCAGTTACTTTCATGGGTGCGTCTGAAGGAACGAAGAACAATACATTCACTGTCTCTTCTGTTCGAATCATGCATACTTCTACTCCGAATTATCTGTTATCGCGCTTTCAATTCCTTACAACTCTTCGAAACCGACATCAAGCACTTCTCCCTATCCCTCGTCATAGAACGTCTTTATACTCATCTTCCTATACTGTAGAAATACCTCGCCTCTGGAATTTGTTACCTAATGACGTCAGGGACTGCCGGACTTTATCACAATTCAAAATTAAATTGGAAAATTTTGTCTTAGTTAATGTTTTTAGGTATTGCTAGAAGTATCGATTTGTGTTTTTTTTTCTTTTTCTTTTTTAATCTAGATTAAAATTGCAAGTTTCTTGTTTATGTTAGTTAGTTAGGATACAATTAATTACGATATTTAATCACTCATTTAAAGTTTGTGTGACTGCAACCTGTGTATATTTTTGTGTGGCTTTACTTTGTTTATAGTGTTTTCTCTCTCTCTCTCTCTATTTTTTGTGTAGCTTTATTTTGTATATAGTGTTTTTTTCTCTGTTTTTCTATATTATTGTATTTGTATTCCTGCTGTTATGGAAGAGAAGGTCTGATGGCCTTAACTACACCAGAATAAATAAATAAATAAATAAACAAATAAATAAAGTGTCGAAGATCTCATTCCAGACATTCATAAGTCGTGTAGGCTACAAAATAGTTATGTAATACAAGATGTCTGGATGCCTGTAGCATACTCCGGGAGATCATATCAAGTTTAATTTATTAATCAAACATTTTAACAGGAAACGAAATACCCATAGCAAATATTTCAACATTTATCACTAACAACCCATCACCGTAAAAAAACAGCTTGTTACGATACCCCAAAATAAGCCAACACGGAAATTTTACTTGAAGCAAGTAATGAAAAAGGTTTGGAAGTAAATTCCGAAAACACAAAGTATAATGATTAGACTATGTATCGTGACCAGAACATAGTACGAAATGGAAATATAAAAATTGGAAATGTATCCTTTGAAGAGGTGGAAAAATTCAAATATCTTGGAGCAACAGTAACAAGTATAAATGACACTTACTTACTTAGTTACTTACTTACTTACTGGCTTTTAAGGAACTCGGAGGTTCATTGCCGCCCTCACATAAGCCCGCCATTGGTCCCTATCCTGAGCAATATTAATCCATTCTCTATCATATCCCACCTCCCTCAAATCCATTTTAATATTACCTTCCCATCTACGTCTCGGCCTCCCTAAAGGTAATTGTTACGAATCCTTCAAATAAGCCTCGGAATATAAATGACACTCGAGAGGAAATTAAACGCAGAATAAATATCGGAAATGCCTGTTATTATTCGGTTGAGAAGCTTTTATCATCCAGTCTGCTGTCAAAAACTTGAAAGTTTGAATTTATAAAACACTTATATTACCGGTTGTTCTTTATGGTTGTGAAACTTGGACTCTCACTTTGAGAGAGGAACAGAGATTAAGGGTGTTTGAGAATAAGGTGCTTAGAAAAATATTTGGGGCTGAGAGGAATTAAGTTACAGGAGAATGGAGAAAGTTACACAACACAGAACTGCACGCATTGTATTCTTCACCTGACATAATTAGGAATATTAAATCCAGACGTTTGAGATGGGCAGGGCATATAGCACGTACGCACGAATCCAGATTGCATATAGAATGTTAGTTGCGAGACCGGAGGGAAAAAAACCTTTGGGGAGGCCGAGACGTAGATGGGAAGATAATATTAAAATGGATTTGAGGGAGGTGGGATATGATGGTAGAGACTGGATGAATCTTGCTCAGGATAGGGACCGATGGCGGGCTTATGTGAGGGCGGCAATGAACCTCCAGGTTCCTTAAAGCCATAAGTAAGTAAGTAAGTATCACTTCTTAATTTATACTTTTACCCTAGGGGTGAAACGTAACCATTTTTATTCTACCACTACGTATCTTCAGTTTCTAAAAACTAGCAAGTCCAGTTTTTCCAGAATTTTGGATTAGCCAGTTATGCACAGAAACACGGCACTCGCAGATTGGACAGTCGACGTAACTAAAAGTGTTCCTGCTGCATCAACAACGCTGAAAACAAAACTTCGTCACAATTTAGAAGTAGCTTTACCCGCACTTGACAGTAGACAATCGCGTCCGCGTGTCTATCGATCAAACTCGCTGTCAGAAACATCCGCCACTGCCGCGGATTGACAGTCTCCAGAACTGAACCCATCCACGGGAGGTCAGGATTGACTCTGGTTTTGTCAACTGTTAAGTTATGCAAAACGTGAACTCTGGCGTTTGCCGCCAGAAGACTGCCTAATCAAAACACTTTCACGTCATGTTCTCCATTTATACAGAATGTTTATTTTTAAATTATATTAATGTTAAGAGATGTTAGGCAAAAGTACGTTTCCAGGTGTAAAATAGCTGCGAAAAGGTATTGCTCAACATGTTTATCAGGTTAAAGCAAAGCTGTAGATATTTTCTGCTCACAAGCGATGGCGTTTGTTCGCCCAACGATTATGTACTAGTAATGATGGACAGTGACAGAAAAGCGGCTTTGTTGTATGTGACTTCACATTAGTTGCTAACCACTACGATCGCTACTATCGCCTCATCACAGACAATGCGAAATAGTACCGGCACAGTCTATTGTTCCTAGTACTCTCATCACCTCAAACTTCGTGACTGTATATACTAGATTGTGTTAATTACTCGAATCATTTTATTTTGTTCTTGTATGGGGCGAGTCGATGATGTCTTCACTGCGACCTTAAGACATGTTGATTTAATGAAATGAATTAACATGTACGGCGAATTTGAAACCCAGAAAATACATCAGTCACCGTTCTTTCAGGGTTCCAACTGTTATCAGATATCGCAAAAAAATAGGTAACTTCGCAATGCTATGTACTGAAACGTTAATACTAAAACAAATATTTACTTATTTAATTTTATTTATTTATTTACTTATTTACTTACTTACGTACTTATTTATTTATTTACTTATTTATTTATTTTAATTTAATTTTATTTATTTATTTATTTCCTTATTTATTTATTTATTACTTATTTACTTATTTATTTATTACTTATTTACTTATTTATTTATTTATTCATTCACTTATTCGTTTATTTATTTATTTATTTTAATTTAATTTTATTTATTTATTTATTTATTTACTTATTTATTTATTTATTTATTTATTTATTCATTCACTTATTCGTTTATTTATTTATTTATTTTAATTTTATTTATTTATTTATTTATTTATTTACTTATTTATTTATTCACTTATTCGTTTATTTATTTATTTTAATTTTATTTTATTTATTTATTTATTTACTTATTTCTTCACTTATTTATTCACTTATTATCTTACTTACGTACTTATTTATTTATTTTTTATTTGTTTAATTGTATTTATTTATTTACTTGTTCACTTATTTATTCACTTATTTACTTATTTACTTATTTACTTACTTACGTACTTATTTATTTACTTATTCACTTATTTATTTACTTATTTATTCATTCATTCATTTATTTATCAATTCTTTCAATAATTTACGATCGATCTAATATTAAAATATATTTTGTCTGGCAACATGAAATTCGTTGGTTTCACTAAACAGTTTACGATTCACAAAACATAACCTAAAATATTTAAGTACAGTATCTTGTTTGACCACGTGAAATGATTAGCACAAACTCCGAATCCCACTTTAAAACGTGTGCTGCATTATTTATTAATTATTACTGTATTATTTATTAATATTACTAATTATAAATTACGACCAAATTTCAAATAACACTCGCTAGTAACTTTCGTTTCATTGGTGTTGACAGCTTTCTCAAAGGCAAACAATGCTGTCAACATAGCAGTTAAAAAGTAACTGCCAGTTGTGTTTGTTAGTACACAAAATGGAAACAAAGTTGGCAAAAGAATATTCAACCTGACAAAGTTGTCAGGTTGATCTAGAAAATCACTATAATCCACTAGCATATGTAGTAATAGGGGGAAAATGGTTAGGTTATATAAAATAAAAAGTTCCGAACTATAAAAATGAGGTAGTAAACTGTAATTTACAGCCGCTTAGTCAACGAGAACTAATACAGTCACTAATTGACCTCCGAAGACGTTAACAGGGGCTCATACTGTTGCACAGCCTCTCTAGACTTGTGTAGCTCTGCCTGCGTTGTTTTGTTTGGAATTCCGAAGATAATGTCGGAATGCTAACAGCGACACGCGTGGAGTCCCCGAATCTGACATCTCGTAAGAGGGCCACCCTGGACTCCCTGCATCACCGGCACAATGTCTCGTGATCCAGGTAACCCGGCATGCAGGTGGTTTTATGTAATGCCAGCATCCAAGTAACTAGTAAGTTCATTTGGATGTATTCCAAACAGCTACCTGTTTGACCGGCTACATACAATAATTAGCGTCTCCTAGAAAACAAGTTCGTGTGTCCCAAATTCTTAAATCCTCGAGGTTGTTTTTATCACCAACAGTGAATATTAAGCATTCTAGCTAGGGGTATGATTTTCTAGCATTAACGAAACATGATGATACATCTTATGCAAATCTAGTCTTTCAGGTAATGCTCCATGTAAAGCAGATTTGAATAATTTCAGGTGAAAAAATGTTCCGGGGCCGGGTATCGATCCCGGGACCTCTGGTTGAACGTACCAGCGCTCTTGCCAACTGAGCTACCCGGGAACTCCACCCGACACCATCTCAACTTTTCCCTTTATATCCACACAACTCGCGTGGGCTGACGAAACGCCAGAGACCCATATCGAGTGCACACAATCTCTGTGTGACTTGTAATTGTGGTTTTGTGTTAATGTACACAGTAACGTATATATTATGCAAATCTAGTCTTTCAGGTAATGCTCCCTGTAAAGCAGATTTGAATAATTTCAGGGGAAAAATTGTTCCGGGGCCGGGTATCGATTCCGGGACCTTTGGTTGTACGTACCAGCGCTCTTACCAACTGAGCTACCCGGGAACTCCACCCGTCACCGTCTCAACTTTTCCCTTTATATCCACGCAACTCGCGTGGGCTGACGAAACGCCAGAGACCCATATCGAGTTCACACAATCTCTGTGTGACTTGTAATTGTGGTTTTGTGTTAACGTACACAGTAACGTATAGCCTATATTATGCAAATCTAGTCTTTCAGGTAATGCTCCCTGTAAAGCAGATTTGAATAATTTCAGGGGAAAAATTGTTCCGGGACCGGGTATCGATTCCGGGACCTCTGGTTGTACGTACCAGCGCTCTTACCAACTGAGCTACCCGGGAACTCCACCCGACACCATCTCAACTTTTCCCTTTATATCCACACAACTCGCGTGGGCTTACGAAACACCAGAGACCCATATCGAGTGCACACAATCTCTGTGTGACTTGTAATTGTGGTTTTCTATTAATGTACACAGTAACGTATATATTATGCAAATCTAGTCTTTCAGGTAAAGCTCCCTGTAAAGCAGATTTGAATAATTTCAAGGGATAATTTCGATACCCGACCCCGGAACAATTTTTCCCTTGAAATTATGATACATCTTGATTACACAACTTTTAACACTGCATCACTTCGGAATATGTATGATAAGACTTTCCTCTGTTAAATTTCAACGTGCCCGTTTACATGTTTCGACCTGTTTATGGGTCATCTTCAGAATAGGTCGTTGTTGGTCTTGGCGCCACTTGTTCTGTTTCCTGTGAGGGTGTGTTCCTGTTTTATAGTGTAGAGTTAAAGAGTGTGTGTGTTTTGAAGTTGAGTTGTGTGTTGAGAATTTCGTTGGGGTGTGTTTTCGTGTGTCTGTATATTTCATATTGTTCTAGTGTGTTTAGTTTCTGCCTTTTTGGTTGGATGTGCAGTATTTCCATGTCTGTGTTGATGTCTCTGTGGGTGTGGTTAGCATTTATGTGTTCTGCATATGTGGAGGTGTTTTGTAATGTTGTTATGGCTGTGATGTGTTCTTTGTAACGTGTTTGAAATGATCTGCCTGTCTGTCCTATGTAGAAGTTGTTGCAGATGTTACATTTGAGTTTGTATACGCCTGTGTGGTTGTATTTGTTTGTTTGTGTTGTTTGTGTGTTGAGATGTTTTTGTAGAGTGTTATTTGTTCTGTATGCGATGTTGTAATTTAATTTCTTGAATGAGGTTGCAATTTTGTGTGTGTTTTTGTTTCCGTATGTTAATGTGATGTATTTTTTGTGTTCTTGTGTTTGTGTTGTATTCTTCTGTTTTTTGTGATTATGTTTTGTCTTACGTATTATGTTGTCTATTATGTTATGGTTGTCTCCGTTTTCTTGTGCTATGTACTTGATTGTGTTCAGCTCTTCGTTGTAATGCTGTTGGTTCATTGGTATGTTGAGTAGTCTGTGTACCATTGTTTCGGAATGCAGCTTGTTTGTGTTGTGTGGGGTGGTTGGATGTGTTGTTTATGTGTGTTGTTGTTGTTGGTTTTCTGTATATTTTGAATGTGTGTTTGTCGTCTATTTTTGTTATTGTGATGTCTAGAAAATTTATGGATTTATGGATTGATACACTCTTTGACTCTACACTACGAACGCACCCACACAGGAAACAAGAGGCGCCAAGACCAACAACGACCAGTTCCGAAGATGACCGAAAATAGGTCGAAAGATGTTAACAAGGTACGTTAATAATATTTAACACAAGAAAGTTCATATCATACATATTCCGTAGTGATAGTGTTAAAAGTTGTGTAATCAAGATGTATAAGAATAACTAGTTTCATCTTGTTAAATATCAAATTAAAAAATCGCTTTAGTGCTCGGAATGCATATGATGAATGTTTGAAAACATAATTGTATACACAAAAAACACAAATCTCACAAGGACATTATTGAAAATTAATGTCATTTAACCGCGAAATGTTGCGAAACACAACGATTTTAATGAACGTAGTACTTGAAGACTTTTTATTTCATAAAATCTACGGGAAAACAGATAATCCTTTGAAATAAACTTGTTATTATAACAGAAATACGTTTTCATTATCTGCTGAAATCATAATTTAATTTAAGCATTTTATAGTATAATTACAAATAACCTAATACATTAATTAAATGAACAATTGTTATGAAGGAGTGTCATTTTCTTTAGATACAATAAACCTGGAATTAGAAGATGAAGATGTAGATGTCGAAATGGGATTTCGCAATTTTCATGCTCATCGATTTACGTGAAATCAGTTGACGACACTGACTAAACAAAAGAACGACCATGAGATATATTGATAGTAATAAATCGAGCTTGAAGAAATTATCGCGATATATGGCTGATTCGTTGGAATTCAAAATTTCATTACACTTCACTGCCCGAAAATGGAATGACGTCATATAAACGCAATAATCAACAGTAATCTCACTAGTGGTTTTGATTTATCTAGAGAAAATCAAAACTCGAGTGGGATTTAATTGACTATTACACGATTAGAAGTAACAAAGTACTCCAATACAATAAAATATTAATTGCCTTACGAAAATACAACTGTCTTCAAATGTATTATTGTACCATCTCAACATTACAAATATTACGCTAGATGCATGCTAGATGGCAGTAGTGTGTTATGATTTGCTGTTATCTTGCTGTCAGTTGTGCCAACTATAGAATCTTCATTGAACTCTGCAGACGATTACTAGCAATGCCTTCTCGATCTAGATCACGATGGCAGTGTTACTAGTCAAGAAGGCTTTGTTGATTCAGTTTCATTTTTATTAAAACAGTTCCATTCCACTTCAATTATCCGGATCACAGTAATCAACGTCACTTGACAGATGATTTTCAATAAATCTTAATACTAAACAATCTCTGATACGTGACTATCCATAATATCATATAGCAGAAGCTATAACAAACATTACCTTAATAATATAAACGAGTGTTAGAAAAGTTTTAATTAACGACGATGACATAAAAAATAAACATGAATAATTTTAAAACTAATAATTATTGAAAGTATAATTTTCAAATTTGAATATTTTAGTGGTTGGTGGTTCAGTTGATGTTATATTGGACGTGTGCGTAAAAGAAGTGAACTCGTTGATGTACATGGTGTATTCCTAAACTTATTCAGGATTTCCGAATGGTGCTCTTCATTTATTTGAAAAATAGGATTTCAGGGAAGATGCATAGCTATGACCAGTGATCTTTATTAATTCTTGTTCTTGAATGCCAATGCGAGTCATATTTGAAACTGCTGTGCATCGACTGGAGAGGTTTGTAATTTTCTGTTTTTTATTATTTTTTTTTGACGTCCAGACCAGCGCAGTTTGAAATGTTGGCAAAATAAAATCAAACAAATGCTAGGGACGCGATAAAATTAAACAAATGCTAGGGACGCGATAAAATTAAACGAATGCTAGAGACGCGACAAAAATTAAACAAATGCTAGGGACGCGATAAAATTAAACAAATGCTAGGGACGCGATAAAATTAAATAAATGCTAGGGACACGATAAAATTAAACAAATGCTAGGGACGCGATAAAATCAAACAAATGCTAGGGACGCGATAAAATCAAACAAATGCTACGGACGCGATAAAATTAACAAATGCTAGGGACGCGATAAAATTAAACAAATGCTAGGGACGCGATAAAATTAAACAAATGCTAGGGACGCGATAAAATCAAACAAATGCTAGGGACGCGATAAAATCAAACAAATGCTAGGGACGCGATAAAATCAAACAAATGCTAGGGACGCGATAAAATCAAACAAATGCTACGGACGCGATAAAATTAAACAAATGCTAGGGACGCGATAAAATTAAACAAATGCTAGGGACGCGATAAAATTAAACAAATGCTAGGGACGCGATAAAATCAAACAAATGCTAGGGACGCGATAAAATTAAACAAATGCTAGGGACGCAATAAAATCAAACAAATTCTAGGGACGCGATAAAATTAAACAAATGCTAGGGACGCGATAAAATCAAACAAATGCTAGGGACGCGATAAAATCAAACAAATGCTAGGGACGCGATAAAATCAAACAAATGCTAGGGACGCGATAAAATCAAACAAATGCTAGGGACGCGATAAAATTAAACAAATGCTAGGGACGCGATAAAATCAAACAAATGCTAGGGACGCGATAAAATTAAACAAATGCTAGGGACGCGATAAAATTAAACAAATGCTAGGGACGCGATAAAATCAAACAAATGCTAGGGACGCGATAAAATTAAACAAATGCTAGGGACGCGATAAAATCAAACAAATGCTAGGGACGCGATAAAATCAAACAAATGCTAGGGACGCGATAAAATCAAACAAATGCTAGGGACGCGATAAAATTAAACAAATGCTAGGGACGCGATAAAATCAAACAAATGCTAGGGACGCGATAAAATTAAACAAATTCTAGGGACGCGATAAAATTAAACAAATTCTAGGGACGCGATAAAATTAAACAAATGCTAGGGACGCGATAAAATCAAACAAATGCTAGGGACGCGAAAAAATCAAACAAATGCTAGGGACGCGATAAAATCAAACAAATGCTAGGGACGCGATAAAATCAAACAAATGCTAGGGACGCGATAAAATTAAACAAATGCTAGGGACGCGATAAAATCAAACAAATGCTAGGGGCGCGATAAAATTAAACAAATGCTAGGGACGCGATAAAATTAAACAAATGCTAGGGACGCGATAAAATCAAACAAATGCTAGGGACGCGATAAAATTAAACAAATGCTAGGGACGCGATAAAATCAAACAAATGCTAGGGACGCGATAAAATCAAACAAATGCTAGGGACGCGATAAAATCAAACAAATGCTAGGGACGCGATAAAATTAAACAAATGCTAGGGACGCGATAAAATCAAACAAATGCTAGGGACGCGATAAAATTAAACAAATTCTAGGGACGCGATAAAATTAAACAAATTCTAGGGACGCGATAAAATTAAACAAATGCTAGGGACGCGATAAAATCAAACAAATGCTAGGGACGCGATAAAATCAAACAAATGCTAGGGACGCGATAAAATCAAACAAATGCTAGGGACGCGATAAAATCAAACAAATGCTAGGGACGCGATAAAATTAAACAAATGCTAGGGACGCGATAAAATCAAACAAATGCTAGGGACGCGATAAAATTAAACAAATGCTAGGGACGCGATAAAATTAAACAAATGCTAGGGACGCGATAAAATCAAACAAATGCTAGGGACGCGATAAAATTGTGCGATAAGCAGCCATGAGTGGTAGAAATACGTCCTTTCGTACCGTTTTATTGGTCAAAAGTAGTATGACGTAGTAAAAGTGTAATAGTCACTGTAATAATGCAGAACTTGAGTTTGCAAATCATATAAGTAGTCGCAGGGATCTGTAATTGCTCTCGATGCCGAGATATTACTGATAGAATCTGCGCGGCCCTTCTAATTTTATACGCAACTACGGAGGCCTCATGCCCGTAGTGAGGAGAGGTGGTGTCATTGCGCGTGATCGCAAAAATTACTTTGGTTCATGGCCTAACCAGTAATGGCTGACAATAAGCAGTATCATTTTTTTTGTTTCACCATTGATCCCGGAACGGGTGACGTGTTTGGTGCGTGGAAAGACTTGTTTGCCGCTTGAAATATGGAATCCGGCGTTTAATGGTTATTGCTGCGTGAGAATTCATTGATAAAAGTGGGATTTTTGGTAGCGCCTTCTTTTTGTAAGCTGAGTAGCTGGAATTCCAGCGAGTGGCCAGATTTATGAATCGCCTGCTCATTCCTCTAATTTACACGCCAATTCATTTAGGCGCGCGCTCGCCTTACACAACAGGTGCGCGGGGACCGGCGGACCCATAAATTTCGTGAAATGATTAGCTCGTGCCTCCGCGGAGGAAGAAGCGAGCATCTCCGGCGACATCCGACTGCAGTAGACCAGGCGCGCTGCTTGTATAAGTCTCTTATTGATGTGAAAGGGAAAAACTTCAATTATACCTACTTGAACTGCATTTATTATTACTATTATCATCACTATCATTAACATTATTATTATTATTATTGTTAACTTTCGAGGAATATCACATTTGTTGATGTACAAAATTTTGTCGAATATTCTTTTGAGAAGATTAACTCCATATATAAATTGAGGGAAAGAAGACAGAGGACGGACACTGGAAAGTTTTCTTTTCTCAATCGTACTATCAGGGACTGGAATGCTTTACCTGCAGACTTACTAAAGGCTTTACCAACAACCAAAAACGTATTTAAAAATAGGCTTAAGGACTTTACTAATAGACGGTAATTATACACAATATGTAAAGGATGTAAATGATATTTTGTTATTGAAGTGTTGTATCAGTGAAGAATTATGTTGTGTCAGTGAAGTGTGTTGTGTCAGTGAAGTGTGTTGGTCAGTGAAGTGTGTTGTGTAAGTGAAACGTGTTCCTGTCAGGGAAGCTTTATAGTTTATAGTGGCAGTGCAAAGTATTTGAACAGTGAAATGTTTTTGAAGTGTTAGTGAAATCAGGATAGAATCAGTGAAATGTGTCGTACTTCCAGTGCAGTGAATGAGTTGACAGCGAAATGAGTGTAATGTGGAAAGGTACTTGTACAGATATGAACATATACTGTGGGTTTTAATTCGAACTTAGGTTTAAGGTATAAATTAGATTTATTTTAAATGTTATTTTAAGTGATCGTGCTTCATTTAATTTAGAATATTCCCTATTATTATTATTATTATTATTATTATTATTATTATTATTATTATTATTATTATTATTGTTAGTATTAATTATTTGTATTAATTATTGGTATTATTATTAACTGTACTTTTAATTAATAAGTATATTATTGTCATTATTGAGTGTAATTAGTTACCACTGCCACCGGGTATATACCCATTGCAGTGTGAATAAATACATACATACATATGTAGATAAAAATTATTGGGGGCCATCAGTGTGGTTTTAGGCGCAATAGATAAACTATTGACTAGATATTTTGTATTCGACAGATATTGGAGAAAAATGGGAGTAGTACAGTGCATCAGCAATTCATAGATTTCAAAAAGGCATACGACTCGGTTAAGAGAGAAGTTTTATATGATATTCTTATTGAATTTGGTATTCCCAAGAAACTAGTTCGATTAATTAAAATGTGTCTCAGTGAAACGTACAGCAGAGTTCGTATAGGTCAGTTTCTGTCAGATGCGTTTCCAATTCACTGTGGGGTAAAGCAGGGAGATGCACTATCACCTTTACTTTTTAACTTTGCTCTAGAATATACCATTAGGAAAGTCCAGGATGACAGAGAGGGTTTGGAATTGAACGGGTTACATCAGCTGCTTGTCTATGCGGATGACGTGAATATGTTAGGAGAAAATCCACAAACGATTAGGGAAAACACGGGAATTTTACTGGAAACAAGTAAAGATATAGGTTTGGAAGTAAATCCCGAAAAGACAAAGTATATGATTATGTCTCGTGACGAGAATATTGTACGAAATGGAAATATAAAAATTGGAAATTTATCTTTTGAAGACGTGGAGAAGTTCAAATATCTTGGAGCAACAGTAACAAATATAAATGATACTCGGGAGGAAATTAAACACAGAATAAATATGGGAAGTGCCTGTTATTATTCGGTTGAGAACCTTTTGTCATCCAGTCTGCTGTCAAAAAATCTGAAAGTTAGAATTTATAAAACAGTTATATTACCGGTTGTTCTTTATGGTTGTCAGAGAGGAACATAGGTTAAGGGTGTTTGAGAATAAGGTGCTTAAGAAAATATTTGGGGCTAAGAGGGATGAAGTTACAGGAGAATGGAGAAAGTTACACAACGCAGAAATGCACGCATTGTATTCTTCACCTGACATAATTAGGAACATTAAATCCAGACGTTTGAGATGGGCAGGGCATGTAGCACGTATGGGCGAATCCAGAAATGTATATAGAGTGTTAGTTGGGAGGCCGGAGGGAAAAAGACCTTAGGGGAGGCCGAGACGTAGATGGGAAGATAATATTAAAATGGATTTGAGGGAGGTGGGATATGATGATAGAGAATGGATTAATCTTGCTCAGACTAGGGACCTATGGCGGGCTTATGTGAGGGCGGCAATGAACCTTCGGGTTCCTTAAAAGCCAGTAAGTCAGTATTATTATTATTATTATTAATGCATAATAATAATAATAATAATAATAATAATAATAATCATAATCATAATCATAATCATAATAATAATGCAACGATGTAGGGGCAGTAGTCACAAGTCAACAGCACCCGGTGACGGTATGTAAAATTAAAAGTCAGAGGTCCCAGAAGCCGTCGCGTTCCTGCACGCGGCCATTTCATAACCTCTCGACTCGCCGTATGTAATATGATTTTCAAACAAATATTTTCGCAGCAAAACGCTTTGCGCTGCGATCGACACCTGGGGACGTTGGGTGCGCCGCGAGGCACGACCCACAGGTTGAGCGACACTCGCTGAACAAACAAATCTGCTTCCCGGCCGCTGAACAAATATTGTCTTTAAAACGTCGCTCTATCGCTGCCGAGCGTCGCGACGCGGGAGAGAGGCGAGCGCACCAGGATTAGCTACGCGCCGGGTCAATGTGGCCGGAGCCTAATGCACCACACCACCACCATCACCATAATCGTAATCGTAATCACCATCATCACCACTACAATCATCATCATCATCACCATCATCACCACAATCATCATCACAATCACCATCATCACCATCACCACAATCACCATCATCACCACAATCATCATCATATTCACCATCATCACCACAATCATCATCATATTCACCATCATCACCACAATCATCACAATCCACCATCATCACCATCATCATCACAATCACCATCATCACCATCATCAACACAATCACCATCATCGTCACCATCATCACCACAATCACCATCATCATCACTATCATCATCATCATCACAATCATCATTACAATCACCATCATCATCACAATCACCATCATCATCACAATCACCATCATCATCACCACAATCACCATCATCATCATCACCATTATCATCACAATCACTATCATCATCATCACCATCACAATCATTACCATCATCATCATCACAATCACCGTCATCACCATCATCATTACAATCACCATCATCATCACAATCATCACCATCACCATCACAATCATCACCATCATTACAATCACCATAACCATCACCATCATCATCATTACAATCACCATCATCACAATCATCATTACAATCACCATCATCATCATCACAATCACTATCATCATCACCATCACGATCATCATCACCACCATCACCATCATCATCACAATCACCATCATCACCATCATAATCACCATCATCATCATCACCATCATCACCATCACAATCACCGTCATCACTATCATCACAATCATCATCACCATCACCATCATCATCACCATCATAATCACCATCATCATCACAATCACCATCATCATCACCACAATCATCATCATCACCATTATCATCACAATCACTATCATCATCACCATCACCATCACAATCATTACCATCATCATCATCACAATCACCGTCATCACCATCATCATCACAATCATCACCATCACCATCACCATCACAATCATCACCATCATTACAATCACCATAACCATCACCATCATCATCATTACAATCACCATCATCACAATCATCATTACAATCACCATCATCATCATCACAATCACTATCATCATCACCATCACGATCACCATCATCACCACCATCACCATCATCATCACAATCACCATCATCATCACCATCATCATCATCACCATCACAATCACTGTCATCACTATCATCACAATCATCATCACCATCACCATCATCATCACAATCACCATCATCATCACCACAATCATCATCATCATCATCATCACCATTATCATCACAATCACTATCATCATCACCATCACAATCATTACCATCATCATCATCACAATCACCGTCATCACCATCATCATTACAATCACCATCATCACAATCATCACCATCACAATCATCACCATCATCATTACAATCACCATAACCATCACCATCATCATCATTACAATCACCATCATCACAATCATCATTACAATCACCATCATCATCACAATCACTATCATCATCACCATCACGATCACCATCATCACCACCACCATCATCATCACAATCACCATCATCATCACCATCATCATCATCACCATCACCACTATTATCACCATCATCATCACCATCACCATCATCATCACCATCATCATCACCATCATAATCACCATCATCATCACAATCACCATCATCATCATCACAATCACCATCATCATCACCATCACAATCACCGTCATCACTATCATCACAATCATCATCACCATCATCATTACAATCACCATCACCATCACCGTCATAACCATCACCATCATCATCACCATCATCATCAACATCATCATCTAGGATTGGCCTCGTAGGCTATTCTAACTTCAAAGGAGAGCATTTCTCCATCTGTTTCACTGTACGATATGAAATTTGCCCAATTCAAAATAATGTCATATTTACTCCTGTGAGCTAAATTGATTTATTTTAGAAGATTATTTTACGACGCTTTATCAACAAATTAAGTTATTTAGCGTCTGAATGAAATGAAGGTGATAATGCCGGTGAAATGAGTCCGGGGTCCAGCACCGAAAGTTGCTCATATTGGGTTGAAGGAAAACCCCGGAGAAAACCTCAACCAGGTAACTTGCCCCGACCGGAATCGAACCCAGGCTACCTGCTTTCGCTGCTAGATGCGTTAACCGCTACTCCACAGATGTGGACCTGTGAGCTGAATGTGAAAACGAATTTATTTCATTCATACATACATACATACATACTTTTAGTTATACTTTGACGCTGGAATCAATCTTTTTCGGTTACAACTCCGCCATGAAGTATCAATACTTCACAAGAAATCTTGTCAAAGATTCATCAGTATTTAAAAAATATTTGTGAAAGACTGTTTCATATTGCTAAAGATTTCACAGGGCATAATCAGGAACATTAAATCCAGACGTTTGAGGTGGGCAGGGCATGTAGCACGTATGGGTGAATCCAGAAATGCATATAGAGTGTTAGTTGGGAGACCAGAGGGAAAACCTTTGGGGAGGCCGACACATAGATGGGAGGATAATACTGAAATGGATTTGAGGGAGGTGGGATGTGATGATAGAGACTGTATTTATCTTGCTCAGGATAGGGACAGATGGCTGACTTATGTGAGGGCGGCAATGAACCTCCGGGTTCCTTAAAAGCCAGTAAGTAAGGAAAGATTTCTCAGGATTAAAAAACATGTACTTCAAGTAAATTGCAACCTGAAGGGATACCTACAAAATTACAATAGAAATATGTAAATCCTTCGGAGAATAATTAAGCTACGCAAACAAAATTTCTATTACTGAACTGTACGGTACCCTGAAACGAAGAATATTATGATTCCATATTGTTTTCAAATAAAATATTTACGTTTAGTAATAATCCTTCAAAGGTCAGGGAAGGGCACTGTTTCCGCGTGGGCACTGTATACTCCGCCCTTCATTTCCCCCTTCACAAATATTCTACCTGTCTGCGTGTAATTATGTACAGTAAGCAGAGGTTGAACATAACGTTCTAATCAGGGGTGTGTAAAGTGATGGAATATGGCGAATAAATTATGACTTTCGTTTTAATTTTCGAAGAGATATGGGAACAAGACTATTTTGTAATGCCTCAACTGTTCACTTGAGATTTATATAATATCGCACGGCACTTCAGTCTTGAACATAAGAAGGAATTTGGCGAACATAAATTTATATGAGTTTAAAATAGGATTGTTAAAAATGGTTTATATTAATAAAATAGCTATTATATGCGATAAAGCAATGTGTTATTTTAATGCAATTTGTTGTAGAGGTTGAAATAGTGAGATAATTTTCAAATGTTATGTTTTATTTAACGACGCTCGCAACTGCCGAGGTTATATCAGCGTCGCCGGTGTGCCGGAATTTTGTCTCGCAGGAGTTCTTTTACATGCCAGTAAATCTACTGACATAAGCCTGTCGCAATTAAGCACATTTAAATGCCATCTACCTGGTCCAGGATCGAACCCGGAACCTTGGGCAGCACTATAGCAAGTTCTCCATTCAGGGCGACCCAGAGCGCTATTATTAATAGTACCTTATGCAACGAGCCTACAATGGTAGTAATTAAGACGCGAGTATGTTTGTTTATGAAACGAGAGCAAGTGAGTGTCATACATAATTTTCAGACGAACGTCTTAATTACCATTATAGGCAAGTTTCATACGACTTTTTGTGCTCGACCATATTTCTAACTTGAAGTTATTCAGAAGTATTCATGTTACGGTTATGTAAGTGAGGAGCGGAACTGACCTGAATTGTGAGATGTGCGCAGACGCGAAAGTATTGATTTTTTCCGAGAAAGAAATGTCATTGACCTTGATATAATCTAGAGAATAACATGAAGATTAGTCTTGATATAACCTGGAAATTGATTTAGAATTGAAAAACGAGATGACAAATTGAATTTATTTGAATATTATTTACAATTAACGCTAATTATTATAGTAACAGAACATAACCTTCTGCGACAGTATTGGATTTTCAGCCTCCGTGACTTCTCGCTAATTGTCTTTTGATTGCATATCCGAGAATAATCGATACTTGCGGTTTTATAATGGTACAATGGTGATTTCTCAAGGGCTGAACAACTGAACTATAATGAATAGGTGTACTTTAATGAGATGCATTAAAGGGTTACTACCAGGTGTATAATTACTACATTTCGGCATGGTCGAGCATAAATATATATATATATATATATATATATATATTTCTTTTCTCCAAAAATGACGAAAATTTCACTCATCTCCTCTCCTAAGTAAAACTCTCATATAGTAAATCTCGGAATGAGAAAGTGCGCTTGCTACCAGCAGTCAGAATTAGGCGTAACTGCCGGATAACAAAATCAGGAAAAAGAAAACATACTCGGTAGCAGAAAAAAATCATTAGGAAGCAGTTCTTTCGTGTCACGTAACTCAGTGTCGTTGCTCAATAGTGATACAAAGCAATGAAGATGTTGACAAACGATTAATAAAGGTAACGAACCGCGTTTCAGTCATTTGGCAGCACCACTCGGAAGCGCTGGTGAGTGTGAAACGACACTAGGTTATGGAAACTTCCACCCAACCATACCAAAGAAGGAATGTATAAGACTACCATAGTACTTCTAGTTAAGTAACTTCTTACCAGAGGACGAGGCGGATCTGTCGTGGAGGACCTAACAGCTTGGCGGACACTCACCTGCAAAGACAGAACAGCACGCGTGAGACTGGAAAATGAATAGATGGGAGGGACGAAGACAGTATGACATGAGTCTGGTAAAATGGGGAAGAATGGAAGTAATAAATGTAATTAAGAGAGAAATAATAAATGTAAGGAATGAGGTGAGAAAGAAAGAAAATAGTGAATTAAAGTAGAAAGAAAGGAAGAAAGATGGAAAGAAACAAACAAAGAAAAGAAGGAAGAAAGAAAGAAACAAACAAAGAAAGAAAGACAAGAAGGAAGAAAGAGAGAAAGAAAGAAAGGAAGAAATAACGGAAGGAAGGAAGAAAGAAAGAAGGAAAGAAAGAAACAAACAAACAACGAAAGAAAGAAAAGAAGGAAGAAAGAGAGAAAGAAAAAAGAAACAAAGAAAGAAAGAACAGAAGGAAGAAAGAGAGAAAGAAAGAAAGAAAGAAAGAAACAAAGAAAGAAAAGAAGGAAGGAAGAAAGAGAAAATGAAAGGAAGAAACAAACAAACAAAGAAAAGAAGGAAGAAAGAGAGAAAGAAAGAAAGAAAGAAAGAAAGGAAGGTAGAAAATAATAATGGAATGAAGATAAAGAGAGGAAGAAAAGAAGATTAGGAAGAAATTACCAACAATAAAAAAATTAAACATAACCGTAACAAAAACACAGAAGTTTGCGCCCAGGCTACCAAATGGGATCATTCACAATGATTCACATAAGCATTGACATTAACATTACCGTAAGACGTTAACATGAAAGTTTGCAAACTCCAAACTTCCATGCTTATGCTTACGTGATTTGCAAACAGAACACAATCGTGGAGCGCTGAAGTATACGACAGAATATGAGGAAATGGCTCGTTGTTATGTTTCCATGGTTAGCAAGTATGTTTGCTGTTATGTTTATGTTCCCATCGTGAATGATGGTATGACTTCTTGATTTTACCGTAACGTTTATATTCTTAAGTTAACGCTTACGTTATGTTTAATTTTCATTGTGAATGAGCCTTAAATCTCTGAAAGTTTATTTTGTAAATAAATTATGTAAATTTCCTCCAAATAGTTTAGCATTTAAATATTTATTTCATACTTTCTTATTTTGCCAAAACTCTTTTCGTATTGCTCCGGTGTCTAGTAAGCACCAAAGAATGTGAAATAAAAAAGCATCAACGAAAAGAAGAAAAAGGAAAGAAAATTAAATTAAAAAGAAAGAGAAACTCAAAAGAAACGAGGACAAAATGGAAAACAGCGGCAAACATTAAAAAGAAAACGCAAATAAATACAGGAGCGCGGAAAACATACATAAATGCCCGCCACTGTAAATAAATAAATAAACAAACAAATGAATAACAAATGCGCTGACTCAACTTTCTTTTTTATTTTTTTTTCGTGCGGGCTGAACAGCGGGTCAGCCCCGTGCGATCCGCCTGGCCGTGGTTTAAATCATTTCAATAAGAAGGCACGGATATCGCCGACAGTCACGCAACCACGTGACACGGTTGCTATGGAAACGTTGCCAAACTGCCTACTCTAACAGTTCCTCCAAGTAATGTTTAATTTGGCTTAACAAATGTTAAACTAATAGTCTGTTTCTTTTTAACATTTTGTTAATGTATTCTGCATTTCTTCAACATAATACTGTTTAAGGGGATGGGATGGCAATTATTTTAACTTTTTTCCTATTTGGTGTAAAATTTTAATTTTTTGTATGTAGAGAGCTCATAGCTGTAACAATTCAACCAAATATAAATGTTTTGAAAAAGAAATTATTTGGGGTCCCAAATTTGAAAAAAATATACCCAATGCAGGATTGTACTAAAACCGATATATCTAAACCGTTTTTAAAGATAGATTCAAACAATGTTTTGCAATGTATTTGCAAAAGCATGTTCTACAAACTGTCTGCAACAGAATTTTGATATTAGTCCTACGTTTGTAAAATAAATAATTAAAATTTAATAACAATTTTCTGATTTCCTTTCTAGCAACAAACGGACGTATTTTTAAAATGAAATCAATTAACAAACTTCTGTTACAGAGAAAAGTTTCCTAATAGTCTAAAGAATGTGCGTTCTAAATTCCATGCAGGTGTCTTTAATAGTTCAGAAATTATATCCATTTTTGTCTGGCAGTGTAGCAAAAAAGTGAACTTACTGGAAACCGATAAATGTGGGCATGCGATTTAAAAATTCATAGCGCAGGAAGTTTAAAAATGACGTCTCAACAATCCGATGAGGGCACAAACACCCACAAAGTGTTATGCAATGCATTCTACACATATCACAGAATATTTTAAAGATTTTTTTTTAATTTACTCATTTTTTACCAAAAAATACCATCCTCTCCCCTTAAAACAACCAACACTTAACTATAACAGTTCGCAGCTTAAAGTTAAAATATCCGTAAGCCCCAAAATCTTCGAAATTAGGTTTTTGGTACCGTTAAATTCATCTACCTACAATATCTCGTAAACCACAGTTTAATATTAATCGCGGAAGAGGTAAAAATTTCAATATCACGTATGGGAAGTCCGCAATGGCGACAAAAATGTTATTTTTCATTTTCTGTAGAATTTTGATTTTGTGGGGTTCGACCATTTGGACTTTAAGCGACGATTTGTTAGCATTATTTTAACTACTCAATAGCAGTTGGTAATGATTTTGCAAATGTAAGGCAATGCTTGATCGGCTGAAATTATTCTTTAAATTCTGTATTGTAGAGTAAGTCATGAAACGTGTGTAAAATCACAATCAGTTATAGTGGGCCATGATTATAAACAAAAAGTTGACAAATGAAAGCTATAGATAGAGTTTAACGGTCATTAATAGTAATATGCGTTACAAGAGCCGTATGTTGATGTTTTCATATTCGAGGAAAAGTTTGAAAAAGCGAAACGTAGTTGAGCTTTTTTAATTTCCGAGAATTGAAAGAAAACATACCGCTCGTGTATCGTACATTATTTTGTGCGAAGATCGTTTATTACATACCTGAAAGAGGAAATTCTAATTAGTTGCAATGAAATCCCCATCTTCGTTTCTGTTCAATGACGGCAAATTTGCAAAACAAAAGTATCTATCTTCAACATTGTTGCTTTAAAATGTTTTCTGTGTTTACTATACTCCAGCAGGCCGTGATATACGTCTTTCTTTTTTTTTTTCCCCCAGTCTATGATGAGTCTGGAATCTTGTTGATTTTTTCACGGCTTCCTTAATGTTACTTGCATCACGAATGCAGTAACTTTAGTGGAGTTGTAGAGTTTACTTAATTTTTGCAAATATTTAAAAACAATAATTAACATTGCAATTTAGGTGAAATTGCAGTGGTAAGTTTCCAATTTATAATTATTACTATGTTAAACGTCTCTAAAATAATATGTTAAAAGCCTAAAGCAGTCAAATGAATGTCGCGCTTAAGCGGTGAGAAGAAGGAAATTGTTATGTGTGTTACGTTAGGAATATTGAATGTGGTATTTCACACTTACCGCGTATTGGTTCTGTGCGGAAAACAAGCAAATACGCACGATCTCGCACAAAATATGTTATTTCAATACTTGAAGAAACCGGTTGTAAGAGTCATTGTGATCGCTATGGAAAACTCTACGGAGTAGGCTAAACGTTGCCAAGACGACTAGCTTCAGAAATGGATTAGAGCCAGGATTTTGTTTTCTCGAGATCAGCTAAATGATAATGAAAATTATGAGAATGGTTTTGAGTCCACTTCTGTTTGACTTCACAACTTCTTTTTTTGCTTTACGGATAAAGTTTATGTTGGTACTGACTGTAGTATTAACTGCATATGATCGCATACCTTATTGCAGTATTCCTCTGTCCAATCCTTATACTTTTTGGCCCGTTGCAATCATTTCTGTTTCTTTGCTCCAGTTAACTTTAGCTTTCTTTAGAGGCTAACAACAGTGTATCCTCATTTCCTTGTATCTTCTCTTTGTAGTTGGGGTACAAACTGACACTGCATTATTGTGTAAAATCTTCTTGATTATCCTTCAGTTTTCCGGAGTGATTTGTCGACGTTTTCCCTACATCTTTTTAGAGTTATTATTTGTTTTTGAAGACATTTTAATTTCTTATGACTGCAATTAAGCCACACAGATTTTAAAACATGTTAAATTTCTTTGCTATGGTGTATTTCAATATAATCAAAGCAATGTTTACCCCTGTAACTTGATTACGGGTAATTAACAACAACGAAATACTCACATGAATAGCAAGACAGGAATGAAGTAGAACGGAAATTGAAACAAATGACAATTTCGAGATTTTCAGGCGCTTATCTTTTATATATTTGAAAAAACATTATTTTTAACGTTGCATCATCACACAAGTGTCGAACCTAGCCTAGGACATGTCAGCACAGCTGGGTGGCTGCACTGTTTCAGGGCACGTGATGTTACGTGAAGAACGCGGATCGTGAAGGAGCACGGGAGCCGCTACTGAATTTGAGAGAGAAGCGGACACAAAACAGAACACAGGTAGCAGCAGACAACAGTAGCTGCACCGCCCACCAGACACACGCCAAGCGCCACCACACTGCCGCATCACAACGGGGTGGGAGTGAGGCCAGTATCAAGTGCAAGGAATACAGAAGGAGACACGCAGAAAGAAAGGAAGAAAGAAAGAAAGAAAGAAAGACGGGACGGAATAAGAAAAAAGAAACACAGAAAGAAAGTCAGGACGATAGAAAGAAAGATAAGACAAAAGAAGAAAAAGAAACAAAAAAGACAGGACGAATGAAAAAAGAAAGAAAGACAGGATGAAAGAAAGAAAGATAAGAAAAAAGAAAACACAAAAAAGACAGGACGAAAGAAAAAAGAAAGGCAGGATGAAAGAAAGATAGAGAGGACGAAAGAAAAAAAAGAAAGAGAGGACGAAAGAAAAAAAAGAAAGAGAGGACGAAAGAAAAAAAAGAAAGACAGAGAGGACGAAAGAAAAAAAAGAAAGACAGACAGGACGAAAGAAAAAAAAGACAGAGAGGACGAAAGAAACAAATCCTGACAACGAAAGACAAAAAAAGAAAGACAGACAGGACGAAAGAAAAAAGAAAGAGAGGACGAAAGAAAAAGACAGACAGGACGAAAGAAAAAAAAGAAAGACAGAGAGGACGAAAGAAAAAAAAGAAAGACAGGACGAAAGAAAGAAACAAATACAGACAGAACGAAAGAAAAAAAAGAAAGACAGACAGGACGAAAGAAAAAAAAGACAGAGGGGACGAAAGAAAAAAAGAAAGACAGAAAGGACGAAAGAAAAAAAAGAAAGACAGACAGGACGAAAGAAAAAAAGACAGAGAGGACGAAAGAAAAAAAAGAAAGACAGAGAGGACGAAAGAAAAAAAAAGAAAGAGAGGACGAAAGAAAGGAACAAATACAGACAGAACGAAAGAAAAAAAAGAAAGACAGACACGACGAAAGAAAAAAAAAGACAGAGGGGACGAAAGAAAAAAAAGGCAGAGGGGACGAAAGAAAAAAAAGATAGACAGAGAGGACGAAAGAAAAAAAAAGAAAGACAGAACGAAAGAAAAAAAGAAAGACAGAGAGGACGAAAGAAAAAAAAAGAAAGACAGGCAGGCAGGCAGGACGAAAGAAAAAAAGAAAGAAAAAAGGAAGAAAGACAGAATGAAAGAAAGAAATAAAGAAAGACAGAACGAAAGAAAGAAAAAAGGAACAAGAAAATCAGAAGCAAAGAATGAAAGACAGGACGGAAAAAAATAGAAAAATAAGTAACACAAATTAAAGGAAAGGAGAATGAAGCAAAGAACGAAAGAATAATGACAGAATAAAATAAATAAAGAATGAATAAAAGAAATTAAGATAAAATAAAGAATAAAAGAAACAAAACCGAATGAATGAATGAATGAATGAATTAATTAATTAATTAATTCGAAATCAAAATCTTTTTTGGAAAGTGAGAAAAAATGCTAACTTCGACGTGACCTATTCAAAATAGACATTGACGCCCTCAAAAGTTGGTAAGGGGCAAACTTTTTTATTTTCCATTTCAGATAGGGGTCAAAGCGAGACAAATGTTTAGGAAGAATGAAAATTAGTTTTAAAAATGGTTGCTATTCAAAATCTTGACTAGTTTCCGTGTTATGGCTAGTTAAACAAAGGGCTAGTTTGGCCTGGCGGACTTCGTGTGCAGAGTGACTAAACTTTTGTCTGTTACAACTGCGGAATCTCACAGAAATCATCGCGGTGATATCAAATTTATTTTCGAAATGTTTTCATTGCTTAAAATTTTCGAGTTAATCGTGAGTTTTGAAATTTAATAAAAATAGTTCTATTACATAAATAACATTTATGCTGATTAAACACTAGTATGTATATGATTATGTCTCGTGACGAGAATATTGTACGAAATGGAAATATAAAAATTTTGAATTTATCCTTTGAAGTGGTGTAAAAATTCAGATACCTGGGAGCAACAGTAACAAATATAAATGATACTCGGGAGGAAATTAAACACAGAATAAATATGGGAAATGCCTGTTATTATTCGGTTGAGAAGCTTTTATCATCCAGTCTGTTGTCAAAAAAATCTGAAAGTTAGAATTTATAAAACAGTTATATTACCGGTTGTTCTTTATGGTTGTGAAACTTGGACTCTCACTTTGAGAGAGGAACATAGGTTAAGGGTGTTTGAGAATAAGGTGCTTAGGAAAATATTTGGGGCTAAGAGGGATGAAGTTACAGGAGAATGAAGAAAGTTACACAACACAGAACTGCACGCATTGTATTCTTCACCTGACATAATTAGGAATATTAAATCCAGACGTTTGAGATGGGCAGGGCATGTATCACGCATGGGCGAATCCAGAAATGCATATAGAGTGTTAGTTGGGAGGCCGGAAGGAAAAAAGCCTTTGGGGAGGCCGAGACGTAGATGGGAAGATAATATTAAAATGGATTTGAGGGAGGTGGGATATGATGGTAGAGACTGAATTAATCTTGCTCAGGATAGGGATCAATGGCGGGCTTATGTGAGGGCGGCAATGAACCTCCGGGTTCCTTAAAAGCCAGTAAATAAGTAAGTAAACACTAGTATTGCATACTTTGAAACTCAGAAAAATTAAAAGAATATCATAGTAGGCTTTTTATATTTATCATTATTATTATTATTATTATTATTATTATTATTATTATTATTATTTACGGTTGAACCGATCGCTAAGAGTTGGGCTCCCATCGGATTAGGCAGGGAATCCAGCTGCAACAATATGCATGGCGGAGCATCTTGGGAACCCGACTCTTGAATCACGTGCGAAATGGCAGCATTCACCGCGCGTGCGCAGAGCGCAGTCTAAATGAACCGAAGAGGTCAACGAGCGAGCCGGCGCGAGGCTGTTACAAGTTATAAAACGGTGAGGCCGCGTGCCCAACTGGCTGGTCAGATGTGTTAACCTGCCCTGTACAGTGCACCAAATAAAGCGGCCCTTCAGTGTTCCAACCTGGTCACACGCATTATCGTACAAATATCGTTTCGCCATCAACTTAAAGCTGGTTCACAATAAACCGGAAACGAGAATCGGAATGAAAACGAAAACGGTAAAATTATTAAAATGTGTGCATTTAAATGTGAGCATTCACAATTAACGAAAAGCTTGCAGGAGCCCGGGATCAGGAACGGAGAGTTGGCCAAGTTTCAACTTTGGCGTTCACGTTTCCGATCACAGCCCACTAGATTCATTCTATTGCCATCTAAAATCTATTTTGTCGTCGTATATTTTGTAACAAGAAAACCGTGACCATAACCTATGCATTATTTTGTTCTGTGCTGTGCATCATGGAGCAAGTTTTATTTGATGAGATTCTAATATTGAGTGTTGAGGAAAATCCTCACGTTTACGATAAGCGGCGCGCCTCGTATAAAGATGAGAAAATGAAGGAGACTACGTGGCTTTCAATAGCTGCATCTTTGAACACCGATCCTAAGTGAATCATATTTTCTTACTGTATTGGTTGTATTACACACTACATATTCATGCTTCAATTCAATAACTACTGTTGTGTTCATTTTTGTTCTATTACAAATGTTTCTTCTCTAATTATTTTACGTTATGGTAGACTTAAAATAGGTTGTGATAATAAAGATGCATGGGCATATTTATAGTACCGTACCTAATGAAATGTTTCAGATGAAATTTCGAAGTTTGTTAACCTATATTTATGTTGGCTGTCTTGTACTCATGAGAGAACGCCATTGGTTAATTATACACAAATAATATCAGAATTCGTAATATCAACTTTACATATCGTTATTGACATGCATATCGATATGCATAGTCGTCTACGTTTTCAGCTTATTGTGAATCAAAAATTTTCATATTCACATCCTCTACTTCTCGTTATCATTCTGGCTCTCGTTCCCGGTTTTTTGTGAACCAGCCTTAACTCAGATCTTCTCTGACGTCTACAGTTCCGGTTTTTGAATTCTCAAGTGCCTAAAATATCCCCAATAAGAGCATGAAATAGGATTCAAACTTAACAATAGCCTAAAACAGACTTTAGTGCAAACCCTCGTACTACCACTGTTTGACTATTGCGACGTAATACTTACAGACTTGACAACTGACCTTTCGAACAAGCTGCAGCGTGTGCACAATGTGAGTGTCAGATTCATCAGCAATGCTCACAAATTTGACCACATTACACCCTCGTTCAAATCTTTATCCTGGCTGCAACTTAGTAACCGTACAACACTTCATTCGCTGTCTCTTTTGTTTCGAGTTCTCCACACTTCTACTCCAAATTATCTTCGTTCCCGGTTTAACTACTTATCCTCCAATCACAATCTAAACACCAGGTCACAGGAGAGCCAAATCATAGCAATTCCTGCCCATAGAACATCCCACTATTCATCCTCTTTTACTGTCTCAGTTCCCCGTGAATGGAATTCTCTACCTCAGAAGATTACGGGCTGCCAGACAATAACCACTTTCAAGAAAAGGCTAAACGATTTCTTACGGGCGCAGTCAAATTGAAGTTACAATTGTGATCGAGTTTAATAATTTGATTTAATTTAGGTAGGACTATCACTATTATTATTATTATTATTATTATTATTATTATTATTATTATTATTACTTACTACTACTACTTACTGGCTTTTAAGGAACCCGGAGGTTCATTGCCGCCCTCACGTAAGCCAGCCATCGGTCCCTATCCTGAGCAAGATTAATCCAGTCTCTATCATCATATCCCACCTCCCTCAAATCCATTTTAATATTATCTTCCCATCTACGTCTCGGCCTCCCCAAAGGTCTTTTTTCATCCGGCCTTCCAACTAACACTCTTATGCAATTCTGGATTCGCCCATACGTGCTACATGCCCTGCCCATCTCAAACGTCTGGATTTAATGTTCCTAATCATGTGAGGTGAAGAATACAATGCATGCAGTTCTGTGTTGTGTAACTTTCTCCATTCTCCTGTAACTTCATCCCTCTTAGCCCCAAATATTTTCCTAAGAACCTTAGTCTCAAACAGCCTTAATCTCTGTTCCTCTCTCAAAGTGAGAGTCTAAGTTTCACAGCCATAAAAAACAACCGGTTATATAACTGTTTTATAAATTCTAACTTTCAGATTTTTTTTTGACAGCAGACTAGGTGACAAAAGCTTCTCAACCGAATAATAACAGGCATTTCCCGTATTTATTCTGCGTTTAATTTCCTCCCGAGTGTCATTTATATATTTGTTACTGTTGCTCCAAGATATTTGAATTTTTCCACCTGTTCGAAAGATAAATCTCCAATATTGTAGTTTTTATGCTGTCAGTAATTTATAATAAAACCTTATCTATTTTCTGACACATCTGCATATACAAAGTGAACATTTAGGCCGAACACAAAATTTATTTTAAATTATTGGTTGGTGCATACGCTCATAGCGTTCCTATGGAAACATGGACAGCAGATAAATGAAAGTACAGAAAAACGCTATGAACTTATGCACCAATCCAATATTAAGATAAAGACATTATGCTCAGTTCAGGGACCACTATTCGAACAGTCGATACCATTCGTGAAAGAATCGATACCATTCAACAATCAACAATCAGTCGAGAGATTAAATTATCATGAAAGAGATTCACCCAACGCTTTCCTTAAACGATTTGTTACCTGATGGCTAAAATGCACAGGGGCTCCGCCATGCTGGAAAACATGCCCTTTCTTGTAGCCAAGGGAAATACAAACAGCTATACTTGGCTCGGAAACATGACGGCCTCTCTTCTTGGAATTGGTAATCCCTCATAAACCCCATCCTCTACTCAACCCCTAGCCGCGTGGCAGAAATACAATAGATCCCAGCATTGCCAAATCTAACAGTCATTGCCTCTACCTGATGGCTTTCACCCGTTCTCAGTGTCTTTGTCGACGTGTTGTTTTATACCGTTGTGCGCCTCAATATGTCTAATTTATTCCGGCCATGATTAATGAGTGTTGGAGCAGATGATCCGCAGCCAGGCCTCCTAATACACCTGAAGATCACGACAAGAACAACAAATAACACCGTCGAAGAAAACAGAATATCTTATTTGCAGAGGAGCGTAGCTAAGAAAACGAAGTGTTAAAATTGTGTCTAACGTTAGAAATTCTATCCATAAAGTAATCGAAAGTTCAGGCAGTTTAATAAATATACATCTTAATCACTTAACATCGGACGCAACCGGCGGAGTTGGATATATGGGCATAGAAATTAAGAATTACGGTTCACCAACTAAAGAGAAAATAAACAAATTAAAACAGAATTCGGTAAGATAGACGATTTTATACGTGATTTACTTCGCCGAACAGTATGTGAACAGTACGCGAAAGAGATATGGCCAACAACACCGTCCTTAGCAACCTAAATATGACATTATTCACAACAGTGCTTAAAAGTTTTCTAACTTACAGCAGTGAATTAAATGTTTTTAAATCACTCTCTACATGACAACCAACATATTAGCATTAATTAAAATGAATGTAAATGAACTTCTTCGCCAACAACACATTACAAAGAAAAGCCCTACAATTTAAAATTAAATTTACATACCAGTAATGAATAAAATATTGTATAGCATACTAGAGTAAACAGATTTTATGCGTTCGTGGAAATTATCACCCAAGGCGAAGCTGATAAAATCTAACTTTGCTCTTTTGTACTATAAATTCTATAACTATTCAATGATCACAATTTCAGAAATTTTACCAGCGCAACATTCTTAATTAAGTATAAAATTCTGGAACTTCAATAACATGAGAATTTAACACTTATTATAGTAGTCTGCATTTTTTTGTTTATTTAGCCAAAACATGTTAGTGAAAATATAAATATAAAGTGTTTTTAAAATAAGTTCGTTCATTTTTATAGCAATTTTGTTTTAGTAATTATAAATTAAGGTATATTTACAAAGATAATATAGTCTCGCTGAAAATCGCGGTTTCACGGAACACAGTTTGAAAAACGTTCGCAAATCATAATGACTTCAAGAATTGGCAACTCGGCTAAGGGTTTATCCCTTGCGCGTGCCTGCAGTTAACTGGTGAGGGGGATGAGGGAAGGTCGTCATGTTTTCGTGCGAAGTATATATCTCCACAGCCATTATGACCAGTGCTGCCCTCAGACGATCTCAGAATAGCGAAAAGTATTACTAATTCTTTGTACGTAATTATTTGTCTTTCGTTCACGCCACTTGTAGGCCTACTACCAAGATTTATTTCAAATCATCCGTCCTCAAGTGAGGTTGACCACTGGGATCCGGAACTAACAAACATAAAAGATAAAGGGAAATGAAACGAGTAATATAATTATTCGATTTGTATATTAAAACAAAAATTTACGTGTTAACATATAGATGATAGTGTAGAATTTGAAGAGAGGCCTTCAGAATTTCCATTACAATCTTCTGAACCTCATAAAAGGGAATTTTAAAGGATTTAAGGGTATTACATGTAAATTTTGGTAAACAACCCCTCGCTCCAAATAGTAAGCCTGCAACATCCCAGTTGTAAAGCGAAATGCCATATTTTTCACTGAGGTATGGAAGACAAGGTACATATTTAGCTCGCTTGTCATCATTTATCTCCAGTGCTTGATTCGTGTCTCGTTCAAAGCAAATCGTAGGGTCTAAGACCATCTCTTTCTGGTTTCTTCTATTGATGGCAATTATATCGACTCTTCTATGAGAATCATCTTCAGACACACAATGAATCTCCTCATGTACTTCCTACCCTCTGTTTCTTAGCAGGTTGGCAATTGCTGTACGGGCACGACGGTGTCTGTTGTTACGCAGTAGCTCTCCCTTCTTACAGAACCCCAGCACGTGGCCAAGTGTTTCAGTCTCGCTGCAGCCGGGATGGCGAAAACGGGTAGTAGAGCCCGGACGAGAAGTTATGGCACCGGCGCGAGGGACGAATTTTAGTTCGTTTGCTTGGACTCGCCCTCACACTCAACTGGAGGGGTGTTGGGTTAGTTGGTTACTAGCATTCCGAGTGTTCAGATCGTTCTGCTGCTACCGCTATTGCTAATACTGAAAACATTGTCCTTCTGACCGCCCTCATTATGGCATTGTCTAAGGTGTGAAATCATAGAGTAGTTCATAGTCAAGGACATGAAATAGCATACAATGTATGGAAATTCATGTCAGAAGAGGCTATAAATGGAATACCAATTCCACTGAAAAGCGTGTGTGCAAGAGAACTGGCTGCCACTGGTATTTAAAAGCGAACCTTGGCAAGAATCAGGAAAGAAGGGAAAATATTGAGGCAGGAGCAGCAGATTCTTTCTCCAGTCACAGCCGAAGAAGAAGAGTGTTACAGCTGTAGACAGTTTTCATGAGGAAGTCATAAGAAGACTCGTCTATAATTTCTAGGCTACGCATAAGCAGAGGCCGACTCTGCAATCGCTTCTTCCAAGAATGGATGTCAGTGTATGATTATGTGAAGAAAGTAGAGAACAATTACATTGAAAGTGAGCACGTGATGGACAGTATTTTGGAGAACATTTCCATAAACTTAGGGGCATCTGATTGCAGCACAGATCAGTCGTCTGATTCGGACGGAGAATAAGAATATAAAGATGGAATAGCGGGCGTAATTCCATTAGGTACCTTCGGACTCCAGAGTAGGAAAGTGGTGATACTAAGGTAAGACGAATGTTTTTGGAAAGAGATGAAACGCATATGCCTGCCGCTCTGAGCTTGAGAACCGTAACACAAACAACCCCCACTCCTCTACCCTGCTGGCCCTCAATTTAAAACTTCGCGCATTTTGGTGCCATAACATCTCGTCTCAGCTCTACTGAAGGTTCTGCCAGGGACAGATCTCACTGCGATGACGTTGCAAGACATCTTGATGGCATTGATGTATTCCGAGGACGAAAGACACTTTTTAGAGGAGATCCAGGAGTTGGGTTTACGGCATTCTTCATATGTACAAACACCTTTGCCTTTATGTGGCAGCTGGCACCATGACTGGAATGATTGTTTTCTGAGAACTTCTCTGAGATGTTTTCCTTTAGTTTGAGGAGTGACGCTGTGTGGAGCAATCTTCAGGCGCGTGAGAGATGTTTTCTTCTCCTCTTCTAGATTTACTTCTTTACTCAGAATATTCCATACTACTGCTTCCTAAAATATTTACTGTTCTTCGCGAATCCTCCTGTATGTTTCACCAATCATCTGTGTCTAGAGTCTCTGGATCTCTTCAATATTTCTAATGTTTCTCGTCGTGGTATTGTATTGTATTTATTAACAGTACATGCTTACAGCTAGAATATGGAACAAGTCAAAAAACTTAATACTATTATAAAATCTTAATTTATAGTCACAGTCTAGATGAAATATATACAGACGAGATTTGCAATATAGTCTACTAGTACAACACAAAGTTTTAGTATCAATTTCATGAAGCGTTGTTGAATGTCATGAATTGACCTACAGAATAGAAGGCGTGAGAAATTAGGTACTTCTTTAGTTTGGCCCTAAATAATCTTATGTTTGGAGTTTCATTTTTTTACATCGATAGGGAGGCTATTAAAAATGTTTACTGCCATATAACGCACTCCTTTTTGATAGCACGATAGACTTGCCGATGGAGTATGAAAGTCATTTTTTGACTGGTATTTATGCTATGAACTGTTGAATTAGTTACAAAGTTTTACGATTACATACGAGGAAGACTATTAATGAAAAGATATACTGACAAGCCATGGGCATTATTTGTAGGTTTTTTAAAAAATAGTCCTACAAGATTTGGTACCTGCTACTATTCTAATTACTCTTTTTTGTAATAGAAATATATTGTTACTATCTGTGGAATTTCCCCAGAATATTATTCCAAAACTCATTACCGAGTGGAAGTATGCAAAGTATATTGTTTTTAAGGTATTGATATTTACTATCTTTTGCATAGATCTAATAGCAAAACAAGCTGAATTTAGTTTGGGGGTAATTTCTTTAATATGATTTTTCCAATTTAACACATTATCGATTTTTAAACCAAGAAATTTGGTTGTTGTTGTTTCTAATAGGGATCTATTGTTAATTATTGCACTAGAAATTTGCGACGTTGAATTTGGGCAGGATTTAAATTGAATTATGTTAGTTTTGTTACAATTTAATACCAATTTATTGACTGAGAACCAGTCACATATTTTGAAGAGAATTTCCTCTGTTGAAGATTGGAATGTGTTGGAGTTATAGGCTGTAATTACTATACTTGTGTCATCTGCAAATAATATGAGATGACCTACATCTTTTATTAAGGAGGCAAGATCATTTATAAACACTAGAAAAAGTAGGGGACCTAATATTGATCCTTGAGGAATTCCTTTGTTAATAGTTCCCCATGTCGATACAGATTTCATAGTTGTATTGATTTCAACTTTCTGTTTCCTATCTGTGAGAAACCATTGGTGTGCAACACCTTTAATTCCATAATAATCTAATTTATCTGGTCTTCCTCATGGTATTCGTCTCCTGAATACCTTTCTCTCCTTTCTACAGGTCCAATAGCACCCAGTTTCTCTCAATTTGAATTCTAGACACCCCGTCTGGTTCCACTGCAGTACATATTTCTCGAACGCGGGCCAGCTATAGGAGGGGGGGCCCAGGGCGCAGCCGGATAATTTCTCGGTCGTGGGGCAGGTGGTACCGGCGAGGGCGGCGATTGGTTTGTTACCGGCCGGCCCGGGGCGCACTCCCAAGGCCGCGGTGTCACCGAGCGTCTGCGATGATTTAAAGTACCGTCCACAGCCCAATTTACGCCTCGCGCCCCCGGGGATCGTTTGTTAGCCGGGCTTTGTTGCACAGCGTCATTATGCGGGCACAGGAGGACCTGCGGGGCCCTGCGACCTTGTGGACGAAGAAACGAGGAGGACGAAGGAAGAGAGTGACAAACAGGGAAGGAAACGGAAAAAATGTACACGGACAAGGTTTTAAAAAACATGCATTAAGAGAGGAAGGAAACGGGAAAAATGTACACGGACAAGGTTTTAAAAAAGATGCATTAAGAGAGGAAGGAAACGGGAAGAATGTACACGGACAAGGTTTTAAAAAAGATGCATTAAGAGAGGAAGGAAACGGGAAAAATGTACACGGGCAAGGTTTTAAAAAAAGATGCATTAAGAGAGGAAGGAAACGGGAAAAATGTACACGGACAAGGTTTTAAAAAAGATGCATTAAGAGAGGAAGGAAACGGGAAAAATGTACACGGACAAGATTCTAAAAAAGATGCATTAAGAGAGGAAGGAAACGGGAAAAATGTACACGGACAAGGTTTTAAAAAAAGATGCATTAAGAGAGGAAGGAAACGGGAAAAATGTACACGGGCAAGGTTTTAAAAAGAGATGCATTAAGAGAGGAAGGGAACGGGAAAAATGTACACGGACAAGGTTTTAAAAAAGATGCATTAAGAGAGGAAGGAAACGGGAAAAATGTACACGGACAAGATTTTAAAAAAGATGCATTAAGAGAGGGAGGAAACGGGAAAAATGTGCACGGACAAGGTTTTAAAAAAAGATGCAGTAAGAGAGGAAGGAAACGGGAAAAATGTACACGGACAAGGTTTAAAAAAAAGATGCATTAAGAGAGGAAGGAAACGGGAAAAATGTACACGGACAAGGTTTTAAAAAAGATGCATTAAGAGAGGAAGGAAACGGGAAAAATGTACACGGACAAGGTTTTAAAAAAAGATGCATTAAGAGAGGAAGGAAACGGGAAAAATGTACACGGACAAGGTTTTAAAAAAGATGCATTAAGAGAGGAAGGAAACGGGAAAAATGTACACGGACAAGGTTCTAAAAATGATGCATTAAGAGAGGAAGGAAACGGGAAAATGTACACGGACAAGGTTTTAAAAAAAAGATGCATTAAGAGAGCAAGGAAACGGGAAAAATGTACACAGACGAGGTTTTAAAAAAAGATGCATTAAGAGAGGAAGGAAACGGGAAAAATGTACACGGACAAGGTCTTAAAAAAGATGCATTGAGAGAGGAAGGAAACGGGAAAAATGTACACGGACAAGATTTTAAAAAAGATGCATTAAGAGAGGAAGGAAACGGGAAAAATGTGCACTGACAAGGTTTTAAAAAAAGATGCATTAAGAGAGGAAGGAAACGGGAAAAATGTGCACGGACAAGGTTTTAAAAAAAGATGCATTAAGAGAGGAAGGAAACGGGAAAAATGTACACGGACAACGTTCTAAAAAAGATGCATTAAGAGAGGAAGCAAACGGGAAAAATGTACACGGACAAGGTTTTAAAAAGATGCATTAAGAGAGGAAGGAAACGGGAAAAATGTAAACGGACAAGGTTTCAAAAAAGATGCTTTAAGAGAGGAAGGAAACGGGAAAAATGTACACGGACAAGGTTTTAAAAAAGATGCATTAAGAGAGGAAGGAAACGGGAAAAATGTGCACTGACAAGGTTTTAAAAAAAGATGCATTAAGAGAGGAAGGAAACGGGAAAAATGTGCAAGGACAAGGTTTTAAAAAAAGATGCATTAAGAGAGGAAGGAAACGGGAAAAATGTGCACGGACAAGGTTTTAAAAAAAAGATGCATTAAGAGAGGAAGGAAACGGGAAAAATGTGCACGGACAAGGTTTTAAAAAAAAGATGCATTAAGAGAGGAAGGAAACGGGAAAAATGTGCACGGACAAGGTTTTAAAAAAGATGCATTAAGAGAGGAAGGAAACGGGAAAAATGTACACGGACAAGGTTTTAAAAAAGATGCATTAAGAGAGGAAGGAAACGGGAAAAATGTGCACGGACAAGGTTTTAAAAAAAAGATGCATTAAGAGAGGAAGGAAACGGGAAAAATGTACACGGACAAGGTTTTAAAAAAAGATGCATTAAGAGAGGAAGGAAACGGGAAAAATGTACACGGACAAGGTTTTAAAAAAGATGCATTAAGAGAGGAAGGAAACGGGAAAAATGTACACGGACAAGGTTTTAAAAAAAGATGCATTAAGAGAGGAAGGAAACGGGAAAAATGTACACGGACAAGGTTTTAAAAAAAGGTGCATTAAGAGAGGAAGGAAACGGGAAAAATGTGCACGGACAAGGTTTTAAAAAAAAGATGCATTAAGAGAGGAAGGAAACGGGAAAAATGTACACGGACAAGGTTTTAAAAAAGATGCATTAAGAGAGGAAGCAAACGGGAAAAATGTACACGGACAAGGTTTCAAAAAAGATGCTTTAAGAGAGGAAGGAAACGGGAAAAATGTACACGGACAAGGTTTCAAAAAAGATGCTTTAAGAGAGGAAGGAAACGGGATAAATGCACACGGACAAGGTTTCAAAAAAGATGCATTAAGAGAGGAAGGAAACGGGAAAAATGTACACGGACAAGGTTTTAAAAAAGATGCAGTAAGAGACAATCGTAACTTGCGATAATGAACAACATAACACAATCCATGAAAGAATGACAGATGTTCGCAATATGGGATGAACCTAAATGCAAACACGACGAAGACCATGACTATCGAAAGAAGAATAAAGAAGGTAAACGTGCGAATTCGAACTAACAAGCAAACGTTCTGATGGGGGCAGATAAAAAAAGTTGAATTTTTTCTTCCACCGTGTTAGTAATGTCACAAGACTGTAATATATAGACAAATTAATGATGAATCCGATATCGCCGCCTTTCAAAACGATCTTAACGTTATTGAAACCTGGACGACAGAAAATAAAATGAAAATCAATGTCAGTAAAAGTAAGTCAATAGCCTTCTGTAGAACGCATAAAGAAATTTGTCTCGGATATCAGCTGAATGGTACATCGGTGCCACAAGTGAACACTTGTAAATACCTAGGTGTATATTTAAGTAACAAACTGGGTTGGGAGGAACAAGTCACTAATACCACAAGGAAAGCCTGGAAAGCACTACATTTCTCTATGCGTATTCTGAAGAAATATAACCGAAGGTCAAAAGAATTAGCGTACAAAACCCTTGTTCGTCCAATTATGAAATATGGAGCAGTAGGTTGGGATCCGTACAGACAAAACCAAATCGATTCAATAGAAAAGATCCAACGCAAGGCAGCAAAATATGTCAAAATGGGGAAGTGTCATGGTGAGGAGATAGCAAAAGATTTAGGGTGGGAACTTCTCAAATCAAGTCGACGAAAAACCAGACTCACCGCATTGTTTAAGGCACAAATGGGACACAAAGCATGGACCGACATCAATGCAAGATTAGCAACACCATCATACTTAGGAAGGACTGATCATATTAGGAAGTTTAAATGTAGAAAACAAAGAACGGACGTGGCAAAATTTTCCTTTGTTAACCGCACAACAGTAGACTGGAACAGCTTACCTGCGGCAATCTTTCAGGTGGTCCTCTTAAAATCAATACATTTAAGGAAAGGTTGAGAAGATTAGACTGACTATTACACTTTTACTACGTCACACTACTTTCGACCAATAAAACGGTACGAAAGGACGTCTTTCAACCAATCATGGCCGCTTATCGCACAATTTTATCGCGTCCCTAGCATTTGTTTATTTTTATCACTACCCTAGCATTTGTTTCTTTGTTTGCCAACATTTCAAACTGCACTGGTCTGGCCGTCAAAAAACAGAAAATTACAAACCACTCCAGTCGATGCACAGCACTTTCAAATATGACTCGCATTTTGGCATTCAAGAACAAGAATTAATAAAGATCACTGGTCATATATGAAGAGCACCATTCGGAAATCCTGAATGAGTTGAGGGATACACCATGTACACCAACGAGTTCACTTCTTTTACGCACACGTCCAAAATAACATCAACTGAACCGCCAACCACTAAAACATTCAAATTTGAAAATTGTACTTTCAATAATTGTTTCTTTTAAAATTATCCATGTTTATTTTTTATTTCATCATCGTTAATCAAAACGTTTCTTGTTTATTTCATCATCCCTAATTAAAACTTTTCTAACACTTGTTTATATTATTTAGGTTATGTTTGTTATAGCTTCTGCTATATGATATTATGGATAGTCACGTATCAGAGATTGTTTAATACTAAGATTTATTGAAAATCATCTGTCAAGTGACGTTGATTACTGGGATCCGGATGATTGAAATGGAATGCAAATGTTTTAATAAAAATGAAACTGAATCAACAAAGCCTTCTTGACTAGTAACAGTCCACAGAGTTCAATGATGATTCCATAGTTGGCACAACTGATACCGGTAACAAGAAAACATAATCATAAAACACTACTGCCATCTAGCGTAATGTTGAGATGGTACAATAATACATTTGAAGACAGTTGTATTTTCGTAAGCCAATTAATATTTTATTGTACACTTTGTTACTTCTAATCTTTATATAGCCTACTTTCTTCTAATCGTGTAATAGTCAATTAAATCCCACTCGAGTTTTGATTTTCTCTAGATAAATCTGATCATGTTCCACTCACAGATTTATCGATAAAATCAAAACCTCTAGTGAGATTACTGTTGAAAATGTAATTGGAGGTGCAGTGTAATTATTTAAGTTGTGTCATGTAACTAATTGAGTTAATATATAATTAATTAAGATCAAATAGAAATGATCGGGACGAAATTGAAATACAAACTGCTGAGCCATTTATACCCGAACCCACGCTTTCAGAAGTCGAAATTGCGATAGAAAATCTGAAAAAGTACAAGTCTCCAGGTATCGATCAAATTCCAGCAGAATTAATACAAGAGGGTGGGAGTGCATTATATAGCGAAATTTATAAACTTGTACTTGCTATTTGGGAAAAGGAAATTGTACCAGAACAATGGAAGGAGTCCATAATTGTACCTATTTTTAAAAAGGGGGACAAAACCAACTGTGGTAACTTTCGAGGAATATCACTTTTGTTGACGTCGTACAAAATTTTGTCCAATATTCTTTTGAGAAGATTAACTCCGTACGTAGATGAAATTATTGGGGATCATCAGTGCGGTTTTCGGCGTAATAGATCGACTATTGATCAGATTTTTTGTATTCGACAGATAATGGAGAAAAAATGGGAGTATAAGGGTACAGTACATCAGTTATTCATAGATTTCAAAAAGGCTTATGACTCGGTTAAGAGGGAAGTATTATATGATATTCTTATTGAATTTGGCATTCCCAAGAAACTAGTTCGATTAATTAAAATGTGTCTCAGTGAAACATACAGCAGAGTCCGTATAGGTCAGTTTCTATCTGATGCTTTTCCAATTCACTGCGGGCTAAAGCAGGGAGATGCACTATCACCTTTACTTTTTAACTTCGCGCTAGAATATGCCATTAGGAAAGTTCAGGATAACAGGCAGGGTTTGGAATTGAACGGGTTACATCAGCTTCCTGTCTATGCGGATGACGTGAATATGTTAGGAGAAAATACACAAACGATTAGGGAAAACACGGAAATTTTACTTGAAGCAAGTAGAGCGATCGGTTTGGAAGTAAATCCCGAAAAGACAAAGTATATGATTATGTCTCGTGACCAGAATATTGTACGAAATGGAAATATAAAAATTGGAGATTTATCCTTCGAAGAAGTGGAAAAATTCAAATATCTTGGAGCAACAGTAACAAATATAAATGACACTCGGGAGGAAATTAAACGCAGAATAAATATGGGAAATGCGTGTTATTATTCGGTTGAGAAGCTCTTATCATCCACTCTGCTGTCCAAAAATCTGAAAGTTAGAATTTATAAAACAGTTATATTACCGGTTATTCTGTATGGTTGTGAAACTTGGACTCTCACTCTGAGAGAGGAACATAGGTTCAGGGTGTTTGAGAATAAGGTGCTAAGGAAAATATTTGGGGCTAAGCGGGATGAAGTTACAGGAGAATGGAGAAAGTTACACAACACAGAACTGCACGCATTGTATTCTTCACCTGACATAATTAGGAACATTAAATCCAGACGTTTGAGATGGGCAGGGCATGTAGCACGTATGGGCGAATCCAGAAATGCATATAGAGTGTTAGTTGGGAGACCGGAGGGAAAAAGACCTTTAGGGAGGCCGAGACGTAGATGGGAGGATAATATTAAAATGGATTTGAGGGAGGTGGGGTATGATGATAGAGACTGGATCAATCTTGCACAGGACAGGGACCGCTGGCGGGCTTATGTGAGGGCGGCAATGAACCTTCGGGTTCCTTAAAAGCCATTTGTAAGTAAGTAAGTAAGAAATGTAATTTAGTTGATATGTAAATAAATTAGTGTGATATGTAATTAATTAAGATGATATGTAATTAAGTTGGTATGTAATTAGTTAAGGTGATATGTAATTATTTAAATTGGTAATAGTTGAGTGAAATAGAAGTACTTATAAGTTAGATTTACTTTTGCTTATCGTAGGCGTTATTATAGAATAGTTTTTAATTATAGTCCTAGGTTTATTGCATCTACTATTTATAGATTTATGTTTATTTTATTTTATTTCATTTACGTTTATTTTATTTTATTTTTGTAATTGTAATTATTTTATATTATATATCACTTCCACCGGGTGTATACCCAATTGTAGTGTTAATAAATACATACATCTGTAATACCATGGGATCAATTTTTGTGTCGTAGAAGTCAGCCACCTCAGATCGGAACCAGCGGTTGACTGCATCTCCACCTCTCTGTGTCGATCCCATGTTATGAGAAATGTCTCAGTTCCTGTGAAAAATATGTTGAAAAATAGCTCAACAATTGCTGTGTCTGTTTCAATAAATTTGTCCAGTGAAATTGTGTTTTTTTTTCTGTTAACGGCCCTTGGCGAACATCTTTTTACGGCCCTCATAATTGCGGTCGAGATGTCAATATTTGTATAGGCGCTTCTTTTGATATTATTAACATGGTAGAAGAAAAAAAAATAACTTTTTTATCTGCCCCCATCAGAACGTTTGCTTGTAAGACAAATGGACAGTTTTAAATACTTGGGAAGCTGCTGCCAGAAAATCAAAAGGACGATAGCAATGGCAAAAGAAGCTTTTAATAGGAAAAGGAGCATTTTCTGCGGACCACTGGAAAAAAAAAAACTACGTAAGAGATTAGTGAAGTAATTTGTATGGAGTGTGCCATTGTAGCCTATGGAGCAGAAACATGGACATTACGACGAAGTGAAGAGAAGCGAATAGAAGTATTTGAAATGTGGATATGGAGAAGAATGGAGTGTGTGAAATAGACAGACGGAATAAGAAACGAAGCTGTGTTGGAAATAGTGGATGAAGAAAGAATGATGCTGAAACTGATCAGAAAGAGGAAAAGGAATTGGCTGGGTCACTGGCTGAGAAGAAACTGCCTACTGAAGTATGTACTAAAAATAATGGTTAACAGAAGAAAAATTCAGAGCGGAAGAAGATATCAGATGGTCAACGACATTAAGATATATGAATAATATGGGAGACGACAAGGCGGAAAATAGGGAGGATCTGAGTATACTGGGTTTGCAGTGAAGGAATTACCCTTGGGCAGAAAATTATGAATGAATGAATAAGTTAATTAAGTCCATACCGAAGCTAATAGATATCAAATTACGGTAACTAACATTGGTCATGAATTTGCGACGAATATCATGAACACTATACGTACGGAAGATAATGAACATTGTTGATCAGTTTACATGGCAGACAATAATTATTGTTGATAAGTTTGCATCAAAGCTAATGAACGCTGATGATAATCCACACGGACGAAAACGAACACACTTGTTGAACTAAGTCATTTAGTACGTAGGATCGTGTGATATCTCATAACAGTTGGCAACACTGACAAGACGGCAATATAACTTGAATAACATTTACAACTGGGCGTTAAAGCATAGGATGAAAATAAATGGTTCTAAAAGTAAATCTATAACATTTTGTAAAACCCGAGAGGAAACTAGTCTTAATTACGAATTCAGTGGTGTTGTAATTCCGCAAGAACAATGTTGTAAATACCTAGGAGTGTATTTAAACTCCAAACTTTCTTGGGGAGAGCATGTTGATAATGTTACAGGCAAAGCATGGAGGGCACTTCACTTTATTATGAGAATCTTGAGAAAGGCTAGCCCCAAATCGAGGGAAATAGCATATCTAACGTTAGTGCGACCGTTAATGGAATACGGAACTACGTGTTGGGATCCCTTAGAATATATCAGATAAATTCCTTAGAAAGAATCCAGTATAGGGCAGCCAAATTTGTTAAAGGTAAAAGAGAAGATGGAAACGATACGATAAAAGAACTTAAATGGGAAACTTTGGAAAACAGACGTAGGAAAACTAGAATATCATCATTGTATAGAGCACATCTAGGTCAGAAAGCATGGGTAGACATAACGGCTCGGTTAGAAAAGCCAACGTACTATGGTAGGAACGATCATGATTTTAAAATCAAATGTAGGAAACAGAAAACGGATGTAGGTAAATTATCATTTTTAAATAGAACTATAAATGATTGGAATGACCTACCTGCAGCGGTCTTTGAGGGCTGTCCTTCCTTAAGGAGATTCAAGAATAATTTAAAGAGTTGTGTATAAAGTGAAAATTAAAATTAAGGTGACATTCAACATTTAATTTTTTAAGGTGACATGTATTTATCTAGCCTTAAGAGTTTACTTTCTTGGTTTGAATTGTAAATTATTTAAAAATAGCGTGTAAGAGGGCCTTAGACTAGAAATGTTTAGTTTAAATGTAGTTCTGTTTATAAGTATGCATAAGAATGCAATTATTTGACTTATTTGAACTGTTGTATCAGTGAAGCGAGGTGAGTCAGTGAAGTTATGGTTTTACAGTGCAGTGAACAGTTCCGATCAGTGATAATTTATAGCGTCAATGAAATGTGTTCTATAGTGTCAGTGAAATGTGTTACAGAGTGTCAGTGAAATGTGTGCTAAAGTGTCAGTGAAATGCGTCATAGTGCCACTACAGGGAATGAGATGAGAGTAAAGTGAAAGACTATTGAAACTTATGTAGGATCTATACATAATTATGTAGGTTGTGTTGTAAAATTAGGTGTTTTATTTTATGTTTTATTATTATTGTGTTAAATTGTATTGTGTATTCTTATTGTATTGTGTATAAAATTGTATATGTATTGTAAATTTTATTGTGTAGTGCTTATCATTTTAACTGTGTATTGTTAATATTGTATATACCACTGCCACCGGGTGCTTGCCCACTTGCAGTGTAAATAAATACATACATATGATGTTTAGGAACTGTTCTGATGTGATCCTCACTATGATGTATTGTGAAAGATCTGTCCTTGTGTACAAGACGATGAATGCATATTAATATTATTATCATTACTACTACTACTACTACTACTACAGCTCAGAAAGAGAAAAACGAATTGGCTTGGTCACTGGCAGAGTGGAAACTGCCTACTGAAGGATGCACTGGAAGGAATGGCGAACGGGAGAAGAGTTCGTGGCAAAAGAAGATACCAGATTATACACGATATTTAGATAATTATATGGATCATATTCGGAGGGAGACAACAGAAAAGACTAGATAACGTTGGCTTTGCAGTGAAAGATCTGCCCTTGGGCAGAAAATTATTATTATTATTATTATTATTATTATTATTATTATTATTATTAAAATCTCTCTCCAGTTGTCAGATGCATGAAAGCTGCCGATTTACATTATATTAATTCAGATCCGTTTAATGTATAGTTTGTTGTTTGGCTATTCTTATATTAAGCATATTCATTTTTAACTTCGTTTGTGTTGTTTTTAACTTTTCTGTATCATGTATTTTTGTAATTATCTATTCATTTTGTCATTATTGTTTATTTGTGTTTGTCTCTAATTTTAATAATTATTTGTATGCACTGTGTCTTATATTATTTCAGTCTTCATTCATATGATTTCTTTAATTCATTTGTAATTCATTTTATTTAAATGTCATTATAAATTATCTCACTGTACTAATTTTAATAATTATTTGTGCTGTTTATTTTGTTGCATTTGGTCAATGATTGATGTAGACTATTATATTGAATGTATTTCATCTCACTGCCATTTTCTGTCATTCATTCTCCTCATCATTTGTTGTTTTGTTCTGTATCTTGTGCTGAACTGTAATTGGCCTTGTGCTGTTGTTTTGCACGTTAATATTCTAAATAAATAAACAGATAAAAAATAAATAAATAAATAAATAATAATAATTATTATTATTATTATTATTACTATTATTATTATTATTATTATTATTATTATTATTATTTCAATTGCGGTAGTTTGTTTACCAGACGTCAGGATCTTGATTATTTATTTTTTTGTAAAGTCATTAAGGGTGATATTGATTGTGAATCTTTCATAAGCAATATCAGTCTTCGTATTCCTGCTAAAGGTTTAAGGTTTCATAAATTGTTTTATAATAGAAATCCTAAATCTCTCTCTCCGGTCTGCAGATGTATTAAATATGCTAATTTGTATGGAATGAACTTGGATCCATTTAATGTGTAGTATATCTTTTGAGTTTTTATGTCAGTTTTATTAATTTATGCCATTTGTTAAAATATATGTATCATACTATTCTTGTCAATTGCATATCTTTACAATATTACTTATAGACTGTTATATTGATTGTATTTCATCTCACTGTCATTTTCTATCATTCATTCTCATCATCATTTGTTGTTTTGTTCTGTTTTGTATCGTGCTAAACAGTAATTGGCCTTGTGCTGTTGTTTTGCACGTTAATATCCTAAATAAATAAATAAATAAATAAATAAATAAAATAAATTATTATTATTCCTGATCAGGAAGAGAAAAAGGAACTGGTTGGGTCACTGCCTAACAAGGATGCAATGGAAGAAATGATCAACGGAAGAAAAGTTCGGGGCAGAAGAAGATATCAGATGATAGACGACATTAAGATATATGGATCATATGAGGAAACAAAGAGGACGGCAGAAAATAGATAAGACTGGAGAATGCTGGCTTTGCAGTGAAAGAACTGCCTTTGGCCAGTAAACAATGAATGAATATTATGATTATTATTATTGATGATGATGATGATGATGATGATTTACATTATTATTGATTTGTATGCTCCTGATTTTTAAGTCGCCTACATTTTATAGGTCGGCTAAGTAGCCTACAAAATGAAATTCATAAACTTCCTAAGGACTCGCTGCGCCCTCTGTTCCGCGCCACACTCTGACGCCCGCTGCACTGGACAAGGCGGGAATTCGGTGAGATGTGAACAGGATGGACCCGGACTCGGACCCGGGACGGCTGGTGACTCATGGGCCGCCTCCCGGATCCGCAACCTCGGGCCAACTTGAAGAGGAATCGAGCCTCTGACGCAGCGCCCCACCGCCGGGGGCGCCATCGGGAAAGTCGATATCACAGGGCTTTCACGAAATACCTACTGCTGTACATTTGCGATACTTTTGTTCATATTTTTATACAGCTGCAGATGTTTTGCGGTAACATTGGAGTTTCATTTTATCTGAAATCCTTCTCACAATGGTTTCACATACTATAGAGCAGCGAATGTTTATTATGAAGCATTTTTAAACATTATAAAATTCATAAATGTTCCAGTTTTTTTTTTTTCAGTCACATATAATTTGTGCAGTAATAAAAGTCCAGGATTATAATGTCCATACGTCAAAATGTCCATGGAATAATGTCCACGTTGAAAATGTTCATGTTAAATCGTCCAGACTCAAAATGTCCATAGTTCTATAATGTCCACTTCACTCTGATGTCCAGAGTCATAATGTCCTTTGTTTTTTTAAACAATTTATTGATCGATCAGCGCATTTAGCGCTATACAGACCATTTCTTAAAATATATATAAATACAATACATGACACTGAATTGAGGGCAGATTAGATTGAGCTCCTCAATGAACAAAAATAATTGTTAATAAATAATTATTTACATAGGTTGGTGTGATGATAAATTTTGATTATAATATGAGGTCCATTGGAAGTCGGCTCTTGATTCTGGTGGGAAATGTGGACTTCCTTCCGAGAGAGTAGTGGACGGCGCCTGGAACATTTTCTAGGTTGTCATAGAACTTCTTAGCTTGTGAATGAATAAACTGTTTGATTGTGTCAATACCAATTTCTCTGTGTAGTTGGCTGTTACGGACAAAGCAAGGGGAATTGAGTGAAATTCGTAGGACTTTATTTTGAAATGACTGGATGTGTTTAATTTCACTTATTGCAGCTCCTCCCCAGACAGGACAGGCATGAAGCAGTAGAGGTCGTAATAGAGATGTGTAAAGTAGCATGCAATTTTGTAGCTTTAGAGATGATTTCTTGTTGAGGAGCATAATGTCCATAGCTCTATAATGTACACTATATCCATTGTTCAAAGTAGTTATAGTAATCTATGTAAAAATTTCAAGTACAGTACTAACGAGAATTGAAATGTTTGAAGATGGAACGAAATCCTCAGTTACTGCCATCACAGAAGGGTAAGTCACTTATTTCTTTTCGTGGGTACCTGTACCAACGTCATGACTTTAATAGAGATAAGACAAAAATATATTGGCGATACAGGGAAAGAAAATTTGTAATGCTGCAATGATAACAGCAACCTGGATAACATTCGGGTTTTGAGGGATGGCAGAGATAAGCATTTACATAGTGCCGATGAAGCAGGTATAGAAGTAAAGTGTATCTTGAACCGTGTTAAGATAAGAGGAAGAGCGTTTGCTGTACATCATCCACCCATTTGGCGATTTATACAGTGCCTAAAGCGCGAAGAAAATGGAATTTGGACACAAATATTGCAAGTAAGAGTGAGGCGTACACAAATTAAAGAGCCGGGAATGAAACATATTTGACGAATCAAAGACAAATTCTCCAGATTGTGAGAAACTACAACAGGGACAAAGAAAATGAAGAAATTCTCATATAGCTACCTTAAAAGTATTGGTTACCATCTTAAAAGTAGGGCTCCGGTTCCCGATGATTAGTAACTTATATGTACGAGTTATGGAATAAAATTTGTTGTGTTCTATTCAAGCAGAATTTTCTTTTGCACTTGAACTTTATGAACGTTTGACACTATGGATATTTACACCTTGAAAACGTTTTATCATATGGGCTTTCTGTCGTATGGACATTTAGTACATGGACATTTTCACCGTATGGACATTTTGACCTAACGGAGGTTTTATCATATGGGCTTTCTGTCGTATGGACATTTAGTACATGGACATTTTCACCGTATGGACATTTTGACAATATGGACATTTTGACCTTATGGAGGTTTTATCATATGGGCTTTCTGTCGTATGGACATTTAGTACATGGACATTTTCACCGTATGGACATTTTGACAATATGGACATTTTGACCTTATGGAGGTTTTATCATATGGACGTTCTGTAGTATGGACTATATGCGGTGGAAGCGTAATAAAACGCCAATAAGAGCAATTGTAAAAAAATACAACAGAATAAGTGAAGGCAAAAATCTAACATTCATAAAATTTGCATTATAACTTTATAACTCGATTGATACAATTACAGAGCAAAAGTAATAAAAACAAGTATGATATAGTATAATTATGTAAAAGTAATGTGAAAAATCATCTGGTAAGAATCGTCAATATCTTAGAACTTCTTATTCTCTATTGTTGTGGCGTTATCATCCTGCTAGGTACCTTCTTGACATTTCTCGGCACAGTTCAATATGTCAGTAAAGTACAGTGTGGGACAGAGCCCACCGGCCCTGGTCGGAGGGAACGTCACAGAGGAAGCTGGGAGTGGGGAAGTACTGCAACCGATAAGGGGTGTTGACAGGCTAAAGGTCTGACCACACAGCTACCGCAGAGGTTAATGCATGCATAGCGATTCGTTAATGTTTTATGAAGCTTGTACTGTGGGTGTTATCATGTCGGAAGCTGGCGAATAGGGGCGTGGTTTTAAATAGCTGTTGAGTAACAGTTGATGCATTCCTTTTGCATTCTTCACAGGGCCGGTGAGGCGAATCCCGCATAATAATCAATCAGAATCACAAGACTTTAAAAATGAAACTCAAGACATACAGGAGAGAGTTGGGTAGTATCGGACATCGGGTAATATCGGACAGTGCGTTTCTTTCATCTACCACCAGATGGTAGTACCTGAATGACATGATTACGTTTCTGTATGCTACATTACAGAAACGTAACCATGCCATTCAGGTACTATCATCTGATGGTAGATGAAAGAAACTCACTGTCCGATATTACCCGATGTCCGATACTACCCAACTCTCCCCTACCGATCATGTTGGTAACAATGGCCACTCGATTTTAAACATCAGTTAAACACAGCTCAAATCTGCAATTGTATTGTTGTCAATATTATTGCCGGCGTCTAGCGTATACAGCCTACATCATAATATGTAAGAGATAAGTCATCGCTATGTTAAAATCGTTTGCACTTTGAAGAGAACAACCGCCAGGATCGCCACCCGTCCGCCGTAAACGAACACGAGATGGCAGTACAGTCGCTAATGCAATTCAAATGGGAATTATGACGTGACTCCTTATGTAACAACTAATGGCAGCGTAGTAAACCTGACAAAAGTTGTTAACTTCAAAAGCTATAAGGCCGATCTATCTATATATGATCTAGGGTTTACAGTAATCTAATGAGCCCCATTTAATAATAATAATAATAATAATAATAATAATAATAATAATAATACAGTAGAACCTCGATTATCCGTCACCCTATTAACCGATTGGTGGATTATCCGACTGTCTTTCTCTTGTTTTTTGTTTTTGTTTTTTTTGCAGAAAAACACGAAGTACAATATTTATATTAGTACGTATTTTTTCTACAGAGGGTCATTTCCAGTCTTTACCTTACATAGTATGTAATAGGAATGCTACCATTACCGGCAGTAGAAACACTTAGGCTACTTTTAGGAGGGAGTGTTTTTCATAACTTGTAAAATAGTTACTATCTCCTTTCAAAGAAATGACTCCAACAACTTTCCCACAATTGAAAAATCGTGCATAATTTAACCACTCTGTGCAAAATGTCAAAAGAAAACATGTAGCGGTTTGGGAAAGGAAGAACCGCGGCTTATCTCCCATAAGAATATGAGATTGGCACAAGAAATGTGCGCGATTTAGTAAAATGAAACAAGAATAAAGTGCTACTGTATTTTACTGTTTTTATGTTATCATTAGTTATAATCACCATATTATGTAGTGTAGTGTGTAGTATGAAGACACCAGTAGTTGCAGTATAGTAGGAGTTTCAAATTACGAAACTGTTATGCTTTTAATCCATGAAAATATTTCATAGTACGGATTATCCGATATTTTCGATTAACCGTTCAGTCCGCCCACTTCATAACTACGGATAATGGAGGTTCTACTGTAATAATAATAATAATAATAATAATAATAATGATAATAATAATAATAATAATAATAATAACGTTATTCCGGTAATTTTTCCCCATTACTGGACTTCCAGTTTAACTTCAGTGGTTTTTTAGCCTTGCATTGTAACCACAAGACAATAAATTAAAGAGTACAGAATAATTACAATAATATTGCTGTAGCTGTACTCTTTGACCAAAATATAGCGTGGTAATCGATCAGGCCCAGTTGCACTATCGATACTTATCGCGGCATATCAGCGCTCACTATCGGATGCAATAAAGAATATCAGTTATTCAGTTATCTTTAGTAATAAAATAATTATGATACTATGACGTAGTTCTATAACAGTTGTAACATTATACACGACGTATACAGTGATTAATAGTTAGGAACTTACACACGACATACAAACACTGTATAAGTAAAAGCCACTTAAATGTCTGTGTAACAGTTTTCATCAGTAAGGCCGTTTGAATAAGAAGACAGCATTTCTGTAACATCCTGTAGAACTCAGAATACTCCTTGCCTCCTTTTGACTTCCTGGCAGCAGCTCATGTTACTGCTTATAGTAGTCTACAGTGAATAATATTTAAATGTCATTTTCTTCTAACTTTATATCTTTTTTTCCCATTAGTTTAAGGACATTTTAATGATCATTTTAAGTAGATTTTTTGGTTATCAACAACAGCCCCCTAATAATAACGAAGAATGATCGAAGTGTGAAGCTGTATTGGACACGTACGCCACACTTCTGTCCATACAAACGAATTTCCTTATGTATCAGTAACTTGTAGGTTCATATCTCCTGGTCCTTGTGTAACAATACATATTCCATAGCGTATGTATATCTCAAATGTTTAATGTTTCAATTTTCATAAAATATATTTCTTCAAATCTGCAAACTTACATACTTACGCTTTTAAGGAACCCGCAGATTCATTGCCGCCCTCACATAAGCCCGCCATTGGTCCCTATCTTGTGCAAAATTAATCGAGTCTCTATCATCTTATCCCACCTCCCTCAAATCCATTTTCATATTATCCTCCCATCTACGTCTCGGCCTCCCCAAAGGTATTTTTCCCTCCGGTCTTCCAACTAACACTCTATATGCATTTCTGGATTTGTCCATACGTGCTACATGCTCTGTCCATCTCGAACGTCTGGATTTTAGCCTATATTCCTAATTATGTCAGGTGAAGAATACAATGCGTGCAGTTCTGCGTTGTCTAACTTTCTCCATTCTCCTGTAACTTGATCCCTCTTGGCCCCAAATGTTTTCCTAAGCACTTTATTCTCAAACACCATTAACCTATGTTCCTCTCTCAAAGTGAGAGTCCAAGTTTCACAACCATAAAGAACAACCGGTAATATAACTGTTTTATAAATTCTAACGTTCAGATTTTTTGACAGCTTTTTTTTTAGTAGGTTATTTTACGACGCTTTATCAACAGCTTAGGTTATTTAGTCGTCTGAATGAGATGAAGGTGATAATGCCGGTGAAATGAGTCCGGGGTCCAGCACCGAAAGTTACCCAGCATTTGCTCATAGTGGGTTGAGGGAAAACCCCAGAAAAAACCTCAACCAGGTAACCTGCCCCGACCGGGAATCGAACCCGGGCCACCTGGTCTCGCGGCCAGACGCGCTAACCGTTACTCCACAGGTGTGGGCTTTTGACAGCAGACTGGATGATAAAAGCTTCTCAACCGAATAATAACAGGCATTTCCCATATTTATTCTGCGTTTAATTTCCTCCCGAGTATCATTTATATTTGTTACTGTTGCTCCAAGATATTTGAACTCCTGCACATCTTCAAAAGATAAATTTCCAATTTTTATATTTCCATTTCGTACAATATTCTGGTCACGAGACATAATCATATCTTTTTTTGTCTTTTCGGGATTTACTTCCAGGCTTATCACTTTACTTGCTTCCAGTAAAATTCCCGTGTTTTCCCTAATCGTTTGTGGATTTTCTCCTAACATATTCACGTCATCCGCATAGACAAGCAGCTGATGTAACCCGTTCAATTCCAAACCCTCTCTGTTATCCTGGACTTTCCTAATGGCATACTCTAGAGCGAAGTTAAAAAGTAAAGGTGATAGTGCATCTCCTTGCTTTAGCCCACAGTGAATTGGAAACGCATCTAATAGAAACTGACCTATACGAACTCTGCTGTACGTTTCATTGAGACACATTTTAATTAATCGAACTAGTTTCTTGGAAATACCAAATTCAATAAGAATATCATATAAAACTTCTCCTTTAACCGAATCATATGCTTTTTTTAAATCTATGAATAACTGATGTACTGTACCCTTATACTCACTTTTTTTCTCCATTATCTGTCGAATAAAAAATATGTGGTGAATAGTTTATCTATTACGTCTTAAACCACACTGATGATCCCCAATAATTTCATCTACATATGGAGTTAATCTTCTCAAAAGATTAGTGGAGAAAGTTTTATGCGACGTCAACAAAAGTGTGGTGCGAGTAGGGTGAATAATATTTAAATGTCATTTTCTTCTAACATTATGCCTTTTTCCATTAGTTTGAGGGTATTTTAATGATCATTTTAAGTCGATTTTTAGGTCATCAATATCTGCCCCCTAATAATAACGAAGAATGATCGAAGTGTGAAGCTGTATTGGACACGCACTCCACACTTGTGAGCAGTTGTCCATATAAACGACACGTCCGCTACGGCCAGCCTACAGGTCCGCAGGTTCCAGGCACTGGCAGTAACCGCAATGATTTCAATTCAGCGAGGACTAAGTCCCACTGGGTAAGAAACCGACAAAAATGGGGCCGGCCACACCTGAAGAAGGATCGGGGCGCGGACCACGCGTCTGAGTTCGCAGCGCAGATTTTTGTATACTCGGAGATCCCCTGGGGGGCGTGGGGTCGAGCAGAGAGTTTAATAAATAAAAAAATCGGGGCGGGGGGCAACTCTCGAGGGTGGCGGCCACGTAAGAGCAAGTTGCGAGCCCGGATGCTCCTCGGGGCACGGGAATGAATTCCAGACTTTCGTAATTAACTGGCCTGTAATTCTGTTTGATTTGCGCAGCACAGAACGCAGAAATTAATAACCCGCCGAGCCCGCCGCGCCTCCATTTCATACGAAACTCCTTATTTGACTTTGACTCTTGCTTCTCTTTTTTCACTATTTTATTTTATTATTTTACCTTTTCGCCTCCTGCCGCGTGAGTGCGAGCCGAAACAATGCCGGCCCGTTCACTCCTACGTCGCCTCGCTACCCTTGAGCGAAATGGATTTTTCAATTACGACAATAGGGGTAGTTTACTCTCGGCCTCGCCCTCCACCCAGCGTTGTGTCGTACGTGAACTTGGGAAAAATTAAACCGCTCCATTTTATCGCCGCCTTTTGAGGAAAAAGCGGCCCGGGATCCATCCCCGGCAGCTCCACCTGGCGGCGCGAAAAATCTCGCTGCTGGCGGTAGACCAAAAATTCGCGAGACGAACCCCGGGGGCAAAAAAATCTTCCGGGAGGAAAGCAAAGTTTGAGGGTCCACGTCGAAGAATAGATTTATCGCAGAACCTTGCCGCTCGCAAGCAAATATTCTCATCGGGGCAGAAAATAGTACATTATGCAACGAGCCTATAATGATAGTAATTAAGAAGCGAGTATGGATATTTATGAAACGAGCGCAAGCGAGTTTCATAATTTTCATACGAGCTTCTTAATTACCATTATAGGCGAGTTTCATACGACTTTTTATGCTCGACCATATTTCTAACTTGAAATTACCGGTATTCAGATGTATACATTTTATTTGTATCTGACAAGATCGGAAGTGACTTTGTTCTAGGTCGTGAATTGTGATATGTGCGCAGACGCGAAAGTATTGATTTTTTCCGAGGAACAATAATGTCATTGACCATGACGTAGTCCCGTCAAACTTGATAATATTATAATATTATAACCTTGATTATTGAATTCGACATTGAAAAACGAGATGACAAATTGAATTTATTTGAATATTATTCACAATTAACGCTAATTATTATATGATGAAAGAGTAATGGAACGGAGAAAAATTCTCTCCGGCGCCGGGATTTGAACCCGGGTTTTCAGCTCTACGTGTTGATGCTTTATCCACTAAGCCACACCGGATATAACCCCGGCGTCATACAGAATTGTCTCTGATTGAGTTCCAACTCTTGGGTTCCCTCTAGTGGCCGCCCTCTGCACTACGTCTTAGATGTCTATGAACATAGGACTGAAGTCCACACATGTGCTGAGGTGCACTCGTTATGAGTGACTAGTTGGCCGGGATCAGACGGAATAAGCGTCGTCTTAAATCACTTCGGTCCTATGTTCATAGACATCTATGACGTAGTGCAGAGGGCGGCCACTAGAGGGAACCCAAGAGTTGGAACTCAATCAGAGACAATTCTGTCTGACGCCGGGGTTGTATCCGGTGTGGCTTAGTGGATAAAGCATCAGCACGTAGAGCTGAAAACCCGGGTTCAAATCCCGGCGCCGGAGAGAATTTTTCTCCGTTCCATTACTCTTTCATCATATGATGAGGCAGAATATCTGCATGGAAATATCATATGTACTTCGGTACACTGAAATAATATATGCTAATTATTATAGTAACAGGACATAACCTTCTGCAACTGTATTGGATTTCCAGCCTCCGTGACTTTTCGCTAATTCTCTTTCGATTGCATATCCGAGAATAATCGATACTTGCGGTTTTATAACGGTAGAAAGCTGACCTGTCATTATCTGAACAGTTGTAACCTGAGTCGTCATTGGCTGAAAGACCTGACCTTTAATGAGTAGGTGTACTTTAATGACATGCATTAAAGGTCTGCTACCAGGTGTATAATTACTACATTTCGGCATGGTCGAGCATAAAAATGTTAATTTATTTTCTTCCACCATGTTAATAATGCCAAGTACAAGTGTATTCTTAATATTGTTTGTATTCTTTATATTATAGTTGTAATCCCCTGGTAGAGAGGAAGAGAAGTCTTGATAGCCTTATTTCTACCAGGTTAAATAAATAAATAAATAAATAAAAATAATAAAATAAATAAGTGCTTCTACACATTTTGGCCATTCGAGCGCAATTACGAGGACCGTAAAAAATAACAAGCAAATATTCTGATGGGGTAGATAAAAAAAGTTAATTTATTTTCTTCCACAATGTTGTTGTTGTTTTCTAATGCCAGGCGTTTGACAATAAAGTCATTTGACCTCTTGCACTCCAATATTTTTCAAAGATATTATCATGCCATTAGGAAAGTCCACGATAACAGAGAGGGTTTGGAATTGAACGGGTTACATCAGCTGCTTGTCTATGCGGATGACGTGAATATGTTAGGAGAAAATCCACAAACGATTAGGGAAAACACGGGAATTTTACTTGAAGCAAGTAAAGCGATCGGTTTGGAAGTAAATCCCGAAAAGACAAAGTATATGATTATGTCTCGTGACCAGAATATTCTACGAAATGGAAATATAAAAATTGGACATTTATCCTTCGAAGGGGTGGAAAAATTCAAATATCTTGGAGCAACAGTAACAAATATAAATGACACTCGGGAGGAAATTAAACGCAGAATAAATATGGGAAATGCCTGTTATTATTCGGTTGAAAATATTTTATCATCTAGTCTGCTGTCAAAAAATCTGAAAGTTAGAATTTATAAAACAGTTATATTACCGGTTCTTCTGTATGGCTGTGAATCTTGGACTCTCACTCTGAGAGAGGAACATAGGTTAAGGGTGTTTGAGAATAAGGTGCTTAGGAAAATATTTGGGGCTAAGAGGGATGAAGTTACAGGAGAATGGAGAAAGTTACACAACACAGAACTGCACGCATTGTATTGTTCACCTGACATAATTAGGAACATTAAATCCAGACGTTTCAGATGGGCAGGGTATGTAGCACGTATGGGCGAATCCAGAAATGCATATAGAGTGTTAGTTGGGAGACCGGAGGGAAAAAAGACCTTTAGGGAGGCCGAGACGTAGATGGGAGGATAATATTAAAATGGATTTGAGGGAGGTGGGATATGATGATAGAGACTGGATTAATCTTGCTCAGGATAGGGACCGATGGCGGGCTTATGTGAGGGCGGGAATGAAGCTTCGGGTTCCTTAAAAGCCATTTGTAAGTAAGAAAGTATGTTAATAACGCCAAGTACAAGTGTATTCTTAATATTGTAATTGTATTCTTAATATTATAGTTGTAATCCCCTGGTAGAGGGAAAGAGAAGGCCTGATAACCTTATCTCTACCAGGTTAAATAAATAAATAAATAAAAATAATAAAATAAATAAGTGCTTCTGCAAATTTTGGCCACTCGAGCGCAATTACGAGGACCGTAAAAAATAGCTTTCCTCGGGACCGTTTACAGAAAGAAAACACAATTTCATTAGAAACACTTATTGGAACAGATATAACAACTGTTGAGCGATTTTTAACATAATGCGCTTATAATATAGATTTAAGATTCTGTACGGCACACGTTTTCCGTTATTAAGTCCACACTATAATCAAACAAGAACTCAAGTTACATAGCCAATGATTTTGTTGTTTTGTTGTACGTTAAATGTTGTCTACTTTATATAGGCCTATGCAATAAACACAGGCAATTTTGTAAGCTACGTGTTTTTGCCTCAACTGTACCATTCCTTGATAAAATTACATAAGTTAGGTCAGATACCACAGTGTTCATGAGTAGAATAGTTATATACAATAAAAGTAATTTGATACAGTTGTATGGACACGTTTTAATGATTGAATAAAATTAATAAAATCGGTTAAAAACCATACATGTTTCGGAGGAATGCTCCTCCATCTTCAGTGGTAGTACCACGACTGTAACAAGAACATAAATTGTGTAAAGCTCGTGGTTTATAATAAAATTTTTACAAAGATACATAATTTAAAAATCAACAATTGTTAAAAATAAAATGACCTAAATGTTGTATAGAGTTCGCATGCATATTATAAACTTAAATACAAGATAATTGATTAAAATAATTATTTAAAGTTTTTAAAAAGCAATGTCTAATCTTAAAAATATACGTATTAAGTACATCCACACCAGCGGTGAGTTCAACATCTTGATTGTAATTCTGTCCATTCTTCCCACTTAGTTTTCATTGTACTTGTTAATATAAACACAAGTTTTATCTAGGTAGTATAGTTTAAGACATCTTAAATGTCTATTTTCGTATTCTAATTTTATCACTAATCTTAATTACCAAATACTTTGAAATGATTAATACTTAGGTTTTGTCACATTTTTTCATTTTTAATAATCTTGATATTTTTACATTACTTTTTGTTAATTTCAACATCATATACTAATTATTTATGCTCTGGTTAATCATTTTGTACTTAATACATATATTTTTACGATTGGACATTGCCTTTTAAAAATTTTAAATAATTATTTTAATCGATTATCTTGTATTTAAGTTTATAATATGCATGAGAACTCTACAACATTTAGGTCATTTTATTTTTAACAATTGTTGATTTTTAAATTATGTATCTTTGTAAAAATTTTATTATAAACCACGAGCTTTACACAATTTATGTTCTTGTTACAGTCGTGGTACTACCACTGAAGATGGAGGAGCATTCCTCCGAAACGTGTATGGTTTTTAACCGATTTTATTAATTTTATTCAATCATTAAAAAGTGTTCATACAACTGTATCAAATTACTTTTATTGTATGTAACTGTACCATTCCTATTTGTCTTTTAAATTCCAAAGCGGGATTGTTTGGCGAGAAAGCGCAAGGCTATTCCACCAATTTAGCTATTACCGCGTTATTCGCAAAATAAATATTGTAATTTTAGAGGTTTAACAATATTTTAGCACATAAAATCACTCTATAATGTCAATGAATTTGTACTCAATAAATTAAAGGAAACTAATTAATTCCAATTTCTGAAGAAAAGACTTCTAAATATTTGATGGAACAGCCTCCATATGATCAATGCTTTTTTCTTAACGTGGAATTCTCTATAGTCATGAGGTTTCCACTCAGTCTTCGGACTGTTGTCTATACATACATACATACACACATACATACATACATACATACATACATACATACATACATACATACATACATACATACATACATACATACATACATACATACATAGATACATACATACATACATATTGTAGGATTTTTCAAAGGATCCCCAGTCGGTCTCTTTTGTTGCTAGAAGAACTTAGCAACATGGTCCACCCCGGGCATTAAGGGACGCGTGCGGAAATTTCTAGGCGCGCAGTTGTCACGTTTTACATTGACTTCGCCACGTGGTGGGTATGAAAAAATCTTATATTTATTTCTATACAACAAATTGTACCTTCATTCAATCAATCAAGAATTATTGAATGGTTAATTTTGAGTTACTGTGTGTATAAAGATCCATTATAGAATCATTGTACGGTCAACTTCTTCAAACTAATATATTTTCATACTTAGGCTATATCAATAATAATAATAATAATAATAATAATAATAATAATAATACAATAACCGTGACGGAGATGATACAAAGATAGTAATACAAATTAATTAATTAATAATAATAATAATAATAATAATAATAATAATAATGATAGAATAACCGTGACGGAGATGATACAAAGATAGTAATACAAATTAATTCATTAACAATAATAATAATAATAATAATAATAATAGAATAACCGTGACGGAGATGATACAAAGATAGTAATACAAATTAATTCATTAATAATAATAATAATAATAATAATAATAATAATAATAATAATGATAGAATAACCGTGACGGAGATGATACAAAGATAGTAATACAAATTAATTCATTAATAATAATAATAATAATAATAATAATAGAATAACCGTGACGGAGATGATACAAATATAGTAATACAAATTAATTCATTAATAATAATAATAATAATAATAGAATAACCGTGACGGAGATGATACAAAGATAGTAATACAAATTAATTCGTTAATAATAATAATAATAATAATCATCATCATAATAATAATAATAATAACAATAATAATAATACAATAACCGTGACGGAGATGATACAAAGATAGTAATACAAATTAATTCATTAATAATAATAATAATAATAACAATAATAATAATAATAATAGCATAACCGTGACGGAGATGATACAAAGATAGTAATACAAATTAATTCCTTAATAATAATAATAATAATAATAATAATAATAATAATAATAATAATAAAATTACAGAAGACTTTCAAACAGCGAACAAAAACACTTGTGAATTGTTTGAACATATTATCACAGTCTAATACTTACAGTCGCGCAACTCATACGTATAAAATATGCCAACATTTGACACTGGCGCGACAGCAGCCCTCTAGCGGCAGGCAAGTTAACAGTGTGCACACGACATATGATAACACATCAGAAAACGGGTTTTGCGTAATTTATTTTATATTTTTATGCTATATAGTAAGTGTATATGTTCTTATCAATTTTACTTTAGGATCCTAGAAGAATTTCACACGCAGTTAATCTACAAATTTCAGAAGCTGGGAGTAAACGTTATTCTTTCTGCTCCTTACAACTGAATCTTGGCCCTGATCACGTATCATGCTTTGAAATAATATAATTGTTAGTGCGTGGTCGGTTAATTCAATTCATTCCTAAATACATTTATGAATCATTGGAACTCTATATTTACTGTGAGAAGAGTCAAAATTAGTAGCTTCAAAATTGTAGGGTACATCGGGTGGTGAACTCCTCTCCCTATTTCCTGAGAAATTAACTATTTTTCATACCACAAATTGGGGTAAACTCGGCCGCTGAGGTAAACTTGAAAATAAAAAAGGGTAGGATTTAAACCTTAATATGACATTGATTTATGAAGTTCATTATTTTTCCATTTCTTAAGAACCGGTATTTCCTTTATTATTTTGAGTCACAAATAGTGCTGATATTATGGTGTAATTTTTTATGGAAAGTTTACCGCATTTTACATTACATTTCCAGTTTTCACACATAACCTTAATTTTAACTTATCCTACCTATATAATACGTAATTTACATGCACTTACTGTTAATATGACGTAGGTAAGAACAAATAAATGAACACACAATTTTGTTGAAAAAATTGTAACTTCAATATTAACTCCGAAAATGTAGGCCTAATTTTATTTTCAGAGCAGAAGTGGTGTAAGTCAAAAATAGGTAATGAGGGTTAAAGTAAACATTCTGTAAAATACAGCGCAAAGTAGCAATTAATATTCAATTTATTTAAACTATTAGTAGTCAATGGATAGCACGAAAGACATATTAATTGCTACTTTGCGCTGTATTTTACAGAATGTTTACTTTAAACCTCATTACCTGATTTTGACTTACACCACTTCTGCTCTGAACGGCTCAAATAATCACTGGGAATGTAAAATCAACACCAATAACAGTTAACAGTCATGCAAATTATTACAGAAAAGATGGCTTTTATATTAAATTTAAAAAGGCTCTTTTATTTCTTGAGAACTTAATACGTCTGCCACATGAATCTACACCAACACATCAGAAATTTATCGACACAGTCCGGATTTATTCAAGAAGTGAATATTTCGCAAAAGGATTACAATACTCCTATGAATTCTTGAAAAATTAACACCATGATCCCTACTTCAATACAATATAACATTCAACTTCTGAAAAATACAAAGAAAAAAAACACGAATACAAAAATTATGGAATTACTTGCATTAAGAACTGTAGATATATTATCCAAAATCGGAATGGTTACACATTTACACATATGATCTCTGCAAAAAAATAATATACTGTAACAGGTATCTACTTTGACATACAAATAGGTAACTGATAACTAATAAATGTTTTACAGAACACAGTACGTAGGCTACCTACAGCGTGGATTATTGGTTATGACTGAGTTATGATTTTCTCTTGGTCTTTAGGGAATCTGAAGAACGACAAATTCGGAGATTTAAACTTGTTGTTACTGCAATTTTCGTCATTGCACACATTGCCTTTCTTCCGACGCATGATTAAAACGTTTATAACATCTCGCATATCTTTAAAGCACGTGCTGGCTGAACGAGATTGTATCAACCCTATTACCAGTGCCTTGCTTGCCGCTTGGGCGCTAGTGCTCTGAATGTTGGCAAAAAAGTGTTGAAGTTGCGCGACTGTAAGTATTAGACTGTGATATTAAGAAAGACTGCAGTTAGTGTTAGCATTCAGGGGAGAATTGGCAACATTTATGTTTGCCTCAGAAAGCGGAAACAGAGATTACCCCATCCCCCGAGTGGACAGAAAAGATTGGTCTTACTTCAAAAGACAACCGCTCAGCGTGCGGTAGCCTCTGTCTTTAACTAGGAATTCAAAGAGCGATCCTACTATACAAACAAACAAAACAACATTTGAAATGACGTGAGAAGTGCCTAGAGTCACCGGTGGACGAGAAGGGGGTTGTCAACAGCAACTTCGCTAATCCTAGCTCGAAATTGAATTGGCTATCACTTCGTTCAGTGACGCCGGATCGCAGGACGGGCGACAGACGGCGCTGGGTGGAGCACGGGAGTGGCACGTAAGGCACACGGTCGTCACATCGTGGGCACGTGGATGCAATATGGCGGACTGGACCCGGCCCGATGCCCCAGGCTACGAACTGGCTTTGTCTTAAGAATGAACCGTACACGGCAGTGATGCCAACTCTTTTCCGTTCATGCCCAGCAGGACCGTCTGCACAGCACCCACCTTTCTTTTTTCCCTCCTCTATTTTTCTATTTTCGCATTTGTGTTTTTGTATTCTGGTGATGTGGTGGAGAAGGCCTTAAATCCACCAGATTAAGTAAATAAAATAATAATACTACTAATAATAGTAATAATACTGTAATAGTAATAATAATAATAATAAAATATTTTTTTTTAATTTAGGATTTTCTACAATCCTGTAGCTTTCCTCAACCAAAGAAACTTATAAAACACGAAATATCATTTTTCAACAACAACAAAAACAACAACAACAATAATAATAATAATAATAATAATAATAATAATAATAATAAAGCGTTTGAGCATAAGGGTGAATCCGTTAAGAGGAGCCAGAGGTGAATATTTCAAAATCCACAAAATTTATCCGATTTCTTTGAAATTGATCATGGATACTAAGTATGTTATTAGTAATGGACATACCACGTTTCAACTTTCTAAGTACAATAGTTCTGTAAATATTAATAATTTTATAAAACTTTATATCGTTTGATATAAAATGCTCCATGCACCATATTGTAAGAAATTTTCAATATTTCTTTTTATTTATATGTTCAGAGAAGGTATATAAATAATGATAAGTACTAGTTTATTATGAGATTAATATAGTAATACAGTTATCTTGATTTTAATTTCATACTTTTAAGGGCACAAAATCAAAAACTAACATCGGAATATCAAAATAAAGATAATAAAAATGGAAAAAAAAAAAACAAATTTTCATTTCTTCTTCAGTTTTGTTCGAAAATTTCACCTCTGCCTCCCCTTAATGGATATAGAATGTTAGTTGGAATATCTAAGGGAAAAAGACCTTTGGGGAAGCCGAGACGTAGACGTAGATGGGAAGATAATATTAAAATTGATTTTAAAAGAGGTGGGATATGATGCTAGGGACTGGATTAATCTTGTTCAGGGTAGGGACCGATGGCGGGCTTGTGTGAGGGCGGCAATGAACCTGCGGGTTCCTTAAAAGCCAGTAAGTAAGTAATAATAATATTAATAATAATAAATAATAATAATAATAATAATAATAATAATAATAAATGACAATAATAGACAGTTGAACACAGCAGACGAACAGGTCAATGGTGATTTGCAGAGTAAGTACTATTTGCTCGTATTGGGTTGAGGGAAAACCCCGGAAAAAACCTCAACCAGGTAACTTTCCCCGACCGGGATTCGAACCCGGGCCACCTGGTTTCGCGGCCAGACGCGCTGCCCGTTACTCCACAGGTGTGGACAACAGTAATATTACCGGTTATTCTGTATGGCTGTGAAACTTGGACTCTCACTTTGAGAGAGGAACATAGGTTAAGGGTGTTTGAGAATAAGGTGCTTAGGAAAATATTTGGGGCTAAGAGGGATGAAGTTACAGGAGAATGGAGAAAGTTACACAACGCAGAACTGCACGCATTGTATTCTTCACCTGACATAATTAGGAACATTAAATCCAGACGTTTGAGATGGGCAGGACATGTAGCACGTATGGGCGAATCCAAAAATGCATAGAGAGTGTTAGTTGGGAGGGCGGAGGGAAAAAGACCTTTGGGGAGGCCGAGACGTAGATGGGAAGATAATATTAAAATGGATTAATCTTGCTCAGGATAGGGACCAATAGCGGCCTTATGTGAGGGCGGCAATGAACATCCGGGTTCCTTAAAAGCCAGGAAGTAAGTATGTAAGTAATACAGACAAAAAAATATATAAAGTTAGATGGAGATTGATACGTACAAGAATTTACTGTGATGTTGTCGCCGCTAATGTTTATACGTACTGACCCAAATGTTAGCTTATGCTTGAGGGGTATTTTATATATTAAAACAATAAAAAAATCAAATTAAAAACATACGTGAGACAAGGATTAAATATTGAAATTATCTGGGCACAGTCCAGCGATACAAAAACCGAATACAACGATGACGTTCTTCAGCCGTCTTGTTCATGAAACAAACGAAGACTGCAGCTCGTATCAGTTTTCTATAAAACTAGTGTGACTTATTAAGCCATGTGTTTTGTGCGAGGTGAGGGACCTCGTTTCCATCCCCGCTCATCTCGACCTGAGTCACTCGGTGCCCGCAGCCCGTGCCCCAGGGGCGCCTCTGAATTAATCAGGCGGAGTGATGCAACGCCGCAAAAACCCGCCCTGCAGCCTTGTCAACTAAAAACTGGTCAAGTGGCCTCCATCATGAGCGGCACCACCGGTCCGCTATCGTCACCAGTACTTTAGTAATAATAATAATAATAATAATAATAATAATAATAATAATAATAATAATAATAATAATAATAATAATAATATTCTATTCTCCATGGTTGTGAAACTTAAGACTCTCACTTTGAGAGAGAAACAGAGGTTGAAGGTGTTTGAGAATAAGGTTCTTAGGAAAATATTTGGGGCTAAGAGGGATGAAGTTACAGGAGAATGGAGAAAGTTACACAACACAGAGCTGCACGCATTGTATTCTTCACCTGACATAATTAGGAACATGAGATGGGCAGGGCATGTAGCACGTACGGGCGAATCCAGAAATGCATATAGTGTGTTAGTTGGGAGACCGGAGGAAAAAATACCTTTGGGGAGGCCGAGACGTAGATGGGAGGATAATTTAGAAATTAATTTTTGGGAGGTGTGATATGATTGTAGAGAGTACATTAATTTTGCTCAGGATAGGGACCGATGGTGGGCTTATGTGAGGGCGGCAATGAACCTCCGGTTTCTTTAAAAGCCATCTGTAAGTAATAATAATATTGGGTTGTAAGAAAACAAAAGTGCTAATATGCAAAGAAAAGAGTTTCTGCGAATAAAAAGAAAAACTGGTACCTAAATGATATTCAAATTGATCGTGTGAATAAATTTACATATTTAGGTGTAATATTAGATAATAAGAGAGATTGAAAAGAAGAAAATTAAAAATACCGTAAATAAAAGGAACATAGCACTAACAGCAATAGACAAATGTTTCAATAGATGACCCAACATACAGCAGGTAGCGAAAGATTAAATTATATTTACCTACAGAGCGATGATCGAAGCGAAGGTATTAGGCCTATATAATATTGAAATCTGGGAAAATTACTTACCACAATTATAGGATAAGACAAAAATTTCGTAAAAACATTTTCAGGTATCCCATGGAATGTCTCAAATATAGAAGCTAGACTGGAAATGTGTACATATAGTACGATCCATGTACCTTAACGTCCTCTATCATCCGATGTCTTCTTCTGTCACGAACTCTTCTCTCCTTCACCATTCCTTCCAGTGCACCCTTCAGTAGGCAGTTTCTTCTTAGCCAGTGATCCAACCAATTTATTTTTCTCTTCCTGATCAGTTTCAGCATCATTCTCTCTTCACCCACTCTTTCTAGCACAGCTTCAATTCTTATTTTGTCTATTTCACACGCTCCATTCTTCTCCATATCCACATTTCAAATCCTTCTAGTCTTTTTCTTCACTTCGTCGTAATGTTTATGTTTCTATCCCATAAAATACCACACTCCACACAAAACACTTCATTAGTCTCTTTCTTAATTCTTTTTCCAGAGGTCCGCAGAAGATGCTTCTTATTGTAATAAAAGCTTCCTTTGCCATTGCTATCCTCCTTTTGACTTCCTGGCAGCAGCTCATGTTACTGCTTATAGTACACCCCAAATATTAGAACCTATTCACTTGTTCCACTGCCTCATTTAGAATTCGCACGCTTACCTTCTTAATTTTTCTTCGTATGATCACGGTCTTCGTCTTGTTTGCATTTATCTTCATCCCATACTGCTCACAGCTGTCATTTAGCTCCAGTAGCATATCCCTTAGTATCGTATCATCTTCTACTAACAACCCCATAACATCAGCAAATCTTATGCACTTTATTCTTCTTCCTTCTACTAGTATCATATCTCCCACGTTCTGAAAACAATTCTTCACCAAATTCTCCAAGTGAATGTTGAACAGTACGGTATAGCCTATGTATTAAAGGACATCCTTGTCGTAATCCTTTCCCTGTTCCTCTTTCCTCTGAGGTTTCTTCTCCTAACCTGACTTTGACTCGTTTCACACATAAAGGAAACAAGAACAATTTCACTAAGTCAGTAAGTATAAGATTAATTAAAATGTGTCTCAGTGAAACGTACAGCAGAGTTCGTATAGGTCAGTTTCTGTCAGATGCGTTTCCAATTCACTGTGGGCTAAAGCAAGGAGATGCACTATCACCTTTACTTTTTAACTTTGCTCTATAGTATGCCATTAGGAAAGTCCAGGATAATAGAGAGGGCTTGGAAATGAACGGGTTACATCAGCTTCTTGTCTATGCGGATGACATGAATATGTTAGGAGAAAATCCACAAACGATTAGGGAAAACACGGGAATTTTACTTGAAGCAAGTAAAGCGATCGGTTTGGAAGTAAATCCCGAAAAGACAAAGTATATGATTATGTCTCATGACCAGAATATTGTACGAAATGGAAATATAAAAATTGGAAATTTATCTTTTGAAGAGGTGGAGAAGTTCAAATATCTTGGAGCAACAGTAACAAATATAAATGATTCTCGGGAGGAAATTAAACACAGAATAAATATGGGAAATGCCTGTTATTATTCCGTTGAGAAGCTTTTATCATCCAGTCTGCTGTCAAAAATCTGAAAGTTAGAATTTATAAAACAGTCATATTACCGGTTGTTCTTTATGGTTGTGAAACTTGGACTCTCACTTTCAGAGAGGAACATAGGTTAAGGGTGTTTGAGAATAAGGTGCTTAGGGGCTAAGAGGAATGAAGTTACAGGAGAATGGAGAAAGTTCACAACGCAGAGCTGCACGCATTGTATTCTTCACCTGACATAATTAGGAACATTAAATCTAGACATTTGAGATGAGCAGGGCATGTAGCACGTAAGGGTGAATCCAGAAATGCATAGAGAGTATTAGTTAGAAGGCCGGAGGGAAAAGACCTTTAGGGAGGCCGAGACGTAGATTTTTATTGGGTTATTTTACGACGCTGTATCAACATCTAAGGTTATTTAGCGTCTGAATGAAATGAAGGTGATAATGCCGGTGAAATGAGTCCGGGGTCCACCACCGAAAGTTACCCAGCATTTGCTCCTAGTGGGTTGAGGAAAAACCCCGGAAAAAACCTCAACCAGGTAACTTGCCCCGACCGGGATTCGAACCCGGGCCACCTGGTTTCGCGGCCAGACGTGCTGACCGTTACTCCACAGGTGTGGACCCGAGACGTAGATGGGAAGATAATATTAAAATGCATTTGAGGGAGGTGGGATATGATGGTAGAGACTGGATTAATCTTGCTCAGGATAGGGACCAATGGTGCGCTTATATGAGGGTGGCAATGAACCTCCGGGTTCCTTAAAAGCCAGTAAGTAAGTAAGTATAAGTTCAAATCCAGGCGAATGCAAGTTAACAGGGATAGACGTACGTAACAAATTTCTTACAAGTTCTTCCATTTCCCTGCCACTCCCACCTCATCGGCCACTCCAGTGTCGCTCTCGCTATGCGCCACTCTTACGCGCAGAGCCACTTTCGTGGGGGACTTTTATGTCAATCCCAGCAGCTCTTTTATTATGTATAACTCGGTCCGAATGGGTAATATGCATGGCGCAGCCCCGCGGGCTCCAACGTCTTACCTCTCAGGTGACCCAGGGGTCGCACAACCGCCCAGGCAGGCAGTGGAGTCTAGGTTCAGTTCCCGAGCTGACTTGGTTTGCCTCGGTCCCACTTCAACTCATGCGTGGCATCCTCGCCACGGTGATAATGACTAAGGAGCGGATTTTTATGTGCTAAAAAATTTAAATATATTCATTTTTATGTGCTAAAAAGTACGAAAATATCTGCTAAAAAACAAAAAAAATATTTATTTTAAATATGACAAAAATACCTTACTTAGCTTGAAAAAAAAATGTTACTAGGTACTCAGCAACCACAACTGAGTGCTAGTAGTTGGCCGAGAATTGCAGTGAACAACGAAGGTCATCTCCAAATTCTCCATCACAAATGCATGCCGATTATCTCTGAACAACGACTTATACTGTGAAAACGATCTTTCCACATCACAGAACGTCAGACGTGCATATTTAAAGAGATGAATGTGACAAACACAAACACCGTCAATTTCACCTACAGGCACACCCTCCAATACTTGAGCAACTTTACACATTTTTTTATATCCACTGTTTTTCCCAAACACATTCTGGAATTTGTCCCTTAGTGATTGTGCTTCTGAACCTGGTAGCGAGTCTAGTTTAATTTCCACGGCACGCACCTCCCTGTTTCAGACAACAGGTTTTTGGATGTTTCGAGTTTTTTATGGCGTCACACAAAAAGCTTAAATTTGGTAATAGGAAAGCCAAATCGTTTTTTAAATAAGCATCTTTCAGTATTATCTTGAAGGCTATCGATTGACGAAGCCCGATAACAGGGAATCAGAACAAGATATATTGCCTTACTTGATAGACATGAGCGAGAGGCAAGAGATTTTTTTAAACTAAATAATGTTCATACCCGAGCTGTTACGTGTTGTGTTTCACAAACAAAGTGTGGAATGAAATCATTTTCAGCAACAATAAACATTCCTAATTATGTGTTGCAAGATCTCTCCTCCTTGTCCATGTCAATTTATTCTCTAATAATAACACTGATATGCTGCCTAGCAGTTCTCAGAACTTGAGGCGATACTATTACGAAGATGGATCACGGATACACCACACAGCGCTTAGAAACACGAAGCAACCAAGAATTCCTAAAAAAGATAACGTACTTCTGAGTGATATAATTGGTTTAGTTTTAAAATATTTAAAAGTTCTTGTAACAAAATTATTTAAGTAAAAAAACTCTAAGATTTATGTGTTTATAATTGATTTCCTGAAAATATGTATTTACATTTTTTTTTTTTTTGTAAAAATATGTGTTTTTATGTGAAATAAAATTCGGGTTTTAAACTTGAAACTTCATGTTCGGAATTTTTAACTTTGTTAATTGTGTTTTATCATACGCAAAAATAATATTTAATTACATAGGAATCCGCTCCTTAGTAATGATATTGATATTGAGACAACAGCATCCCTAGAGTGCGCGAAAGGGAGGGATGAAGTTAAAATGCATTCTGCATCCCTTGATGTCTACGCGAAACTCACATGGATCGCTATCGACAACAGACAGCTACTTGAAATTCGGAAGACACTTGTGAAACGACTGAAACTCGCCTATAGTTAGTTAATATAAACCATTTTAATCACAGAAGACTTGAATTTAACATCACGATGCTTGTTACCAGGTAAGCCTACTTTATTTCGGCTGCTCAACTTCTGAACACGACCAACCATAACTTGTCAAGTCATTTGTGTGGTAATTTTTGTTTGTTCTTTTATGCAAATTAATTTCTAAAACGCGTAGTAATATTTCAGACGACGCAAATTCATCTCTCTAGATGACATGAATGAAATACAGAATTTATCCTTGGCAAGGATCATTTACAACATCTCGCAGGATAATTGAATGGTGTGTCGCATTAACCGTATTATTTTGATCTTGTAGCAATGCACCAACAATGGAATGTAAGCATCTAATGAATTTTAACCAATCAAAGCCAACTATGCACTGCAATCTTGTCGCTCCTGATGCGCATTTGTTTGATATCTCTGATGTTCAGGTGTTAAATATTTTCATCGTTTCCTTGTTTTTATATAAATAAATAATTTATAACGCAGAGAAACAGATTAATATAAATTAAGATATTTGATACTTACATTTGCTAGCACGGCCATCATGCAATATTGGAAACAATGAAAATGTTATTTTAGCATCTGAAGATCATGTGAAACAAAATATTAAACAAATGCGCATGGCATGCAATAAAATTACAGGCCATTATTTAACAGATCATTTCCTGAACAACACAATGGGCCGTGATATTGCGAGATCGGCATGTTAGCAAATGTAAGTATTAAAATAACATCTAATATATATGTTTCTGTGTATGTGTTCTTATATACTATAATTATAAATTATTTATTAATATATTCGCGAAATAATATTATTCAAATATCACAAGAGTTATCACCATGTCCGTAATTCACTAAATGAAAGTACTTAGTTCATAAAAAAGTGTCATAACCTCAAATAGCCTATTTGCTTAATTTTGCTACAGCTATTGTCATATGTTTATCCGTGAATCTCATATTGCAGGAGGCTGAAGTCATGCCGGCCAAAGAATAATATTGTTAGCAACTTAAATATCATATTTAATGCTATTGTAATATAATGATGTCACCTTTCATTAATTTTATTACTTAATGTTAGTCGTGAAATTAGACTTATTCGAATATCACCAGAGTTGTCATCTCTTCGGATGATTCACTATCGACAAGATACAACTCTTGTGATATTAGCTACGGTAACTTTCCATACAACGTATCTCGCACAATCGTTCATAATCGAATGTTGCAGAGCTTATGTAAGTTTTATCAGTGTCTAGTATATACAGTCACGAAGCTTGAGTTGTGAGGGTGCTAGGAACAATTGACTGTGCCGGTACTATTTCGCATTGTCTGTAATGAGGCGATAGTAGCGATCCTAGTGGTTAGCAACTATCTGTGGAGGCATATTTACTGCGTATTGAGCTTCGTGGCTATATATACTAGATTGTGGTTTTATGTTGACTATTTCGTTTATATGACGTCATTCCATTTTCGACCAATGAAGTGTAATGAAATTTTGAATTCCAACCAATCACAGTCAGACTTTGCGATAATTTTTGCAGCTAGATTTATAGCTATCAATTTATCGCATGATCGTTCTTTTGTTTAGTCGTTGTCGCCAACTGTTTCCCCGTGAATTGATGATCATGAATACATTAAGATGCAACTACACGGTTAAACTTTTCTTTCAACTTTAAAGCAATGAATGCAAGATTGATATTTAATATTAATTAATATATTTACGCAGTGAAGACGACGTTCAAAACGGGGCACCATGTAGAGACAAAATCTTCATGCATCTTATTTGAACGTACTTTTTAAACTTGATTCTTTGAATATTCTTCCCAGATTGCACGCATACGCGATTGGAATATTGAACTGTGTAGATGCAGCTTTACACACTACAGCGAGAATGCGTTTGTCGAGCTATAAAAATGCTTTCGTGTAGCACTGATTGCAACGGTCGAAATAAGGCACAGCTGACATTGGTCCTGCTCCCACAGGTAACATAACCTATAAGTAGCCTATAAAATTTGTATTTTGTGAATGAAATGAAACAATTAATAGAAAGTCAGATGTTCAAATTTATGTAACAGCATCGCATATCAAACCCAATGACCTTGCATAGTAATAATAAGGTCTTTTCATCAAACTGCTTTCCGTATGGAGTAATAAAATTCGTGTTTTAATTAGGCCTCTCTATACAGAGATGGCTCCACTGTGTAGCAATATGTCTCGCTGTGAATACATAAGCATTGCTATATAGCTGTCCCCACTATTACTGTTGAATTAAATTATGATTTCAGCAGATAATGAAAATGTATTTATGTTATAATAATAAGAGAAAAGTGCAGTACATGTAATTAACATTGTTAAACCTGTATTTCGCTTTTCGCAATTGGCATTACTGAATAATAACATCGAATTTCTTTATTGCAGTAATCGATATTCATCTACGAGTATTTCAACTTCACAATGCCTGAATAGGTTAAGTATTCGTTAATATACAATTATTAACATTTTGTGATCGAATTTTAGGGATATATTATTTACATTTTTATTTTATTCACGAAATAGTCCTAATAACTGCCACTCGAGGTCTGAGATTTCCCAGATAAATCCACTTGCTTCGCTCGTGGATTTACCGGCAAATCTCAGACCTCTCTTGACATTACTACAAATAATGTTCTATAAAATGTGTCTCTTATTTTCGTCCATAAATGAAGTTCCGATCTTCATATACGGGGTTTCCAGTCTCCTGACTTCTGAAAACAACTCTAACAGTTTTCGCTCGCTATATTGTAAGAGTATGATCTGATCACACATATTGTATGGATATCAAGTTAGCAAGGGTCTCACGAAAATGACAGGAGATAATTTAGAGCCTCAGGGAATTATACAATCAGAAATAAATATAAAATGCGTTGGATGCATTTTCAATTAAGCTTCACGTCTGTTACAATATGAACAAAGACCCCTTAAGAAGATACTGAATACAACAGAACACGTACCAAAGAAAAGGATGGCATTTGGAATGAACTGGAAAAGATGAAACAAGGGAAAGGAAAGTACTGTCGAAGGCAACAGATGATGATGATGATGGATAGGCCTAACATCTCTTTGTCTCCGAACTGTTGGCACGGCAGAGGTCACCGCCTCCGCGGTGATTCTAGAGCTCCACCCCCGACAAGGTTGGCATCCCTGAATGAGTGGGGTGATGTATGGCGACAGAGGGCGCGGCCCAACAACACGTGGATACAACAATCCGGGCCCCCGGGGCACAGGACACGGCTTTATAGCCCGACAGACGCTATCTGCGCGGAAGCAGTGCGGCTGAGTGCAACAGTGGGCTACGTCCGGCCCTGGTTAATCAACCTGAGCATAAAAAACGTTCCGTTCCAGGTGACACTCGTTACAAATATACGTGACTGCGGGGAGCTGGAAGGGAAGCGGGGGTTCCAAGGCAGATCACTGCATTCGGCGAATGGCTATAACGTAGGAATGCAGCACTCAGCCACCCACGTAGCTTCGACAACGTATCAGTGGGGATTGAAAGGAGGGAATGATTTCCCGGTATTACAGCGGGAAAGAAATGACAGGAGTTGGGGTAGAAAGAGACGTCATAGCGTAACTGAACCTCTAATGCAGCTATGGGACTATCAGCAAAGTAGGGAGGGAACGTTTCCTATTCAGCCTACATTCGTTTGATTGGCAGGCGAGGGATAACGAAGCTGTTTGCTAAGTCAACTACAGTGGTGGATTCGACACACCTTGCGCATCAGTAATTTCTCCGCTATTATTTCTTGTTTCAAAATCTTTACAGTCTTTTGTTTATATGAAGTACATGCGTCATACAATAAATTGTTACAGCCACTTACTGTCATTAGGCAAATTATAAATTCTTCAGTTGTATAACCATTCCTTTATCATGTGCACGAAAAATTCTTGAACTGCCTTGTGATCGACATAATAAATTGTTTTTTTTTTAAACAATAAAGAAAAAAGCAAAGCTCCATTGTCATTTAACTGTACAATATATTCAACAATATAATAATCAACATAATAAATTGTTTCCCTTTAAAACCAATAAAGTAACTAAGCTCCATTGTCATTTAACTTGAAAACATATTAAACAAAATGTATTATGAGATATGAATGAAACGAAATAGGCTACTACTGTAGACCTATACTGCTATTTTTTATTTATTTATTTTTTGTTATTGATTGCCCTCGGAGTTTCTTGTTATTAACTAAAGAGTATACATTTGGCTCTAAGGACAACTCAACCGTAATACTGAAATTAATGCATGTCTGTGATCCTAGACCTGGAGATACTTTTGGTCATATTCATTTTGAAAAGAAAAACAGCTCACAACAGTAAGTTGAGCTAAACATAAATACAATACACATTGCAAATGTGCGCAGATTATGGAATTGTTCCTCTAGTAGGTATTTAAAGAGATCTAATTCTAATACATTTTTTCTAAACACTTTAGCGGCGTGCTCTTTTGCATCTCTATAGTCGCTCTGATGCTTGGGTAACATCAAATGCAAATGGATATTGAACAGACACATCTCCTTGTCCATTTCAGTTACTTCTGAAAATCTTTCGTGGAAAGAGAGCGCATCAAGTAGGCCTAATATGCACTCAAAGGTTTAAATAAGTTCAGTTCCAGATACTTAACAAAATAATAGGTAACTAAATCCTGAAAATACCATAAACATATTTTGATTTGTATCTTTCCACAAATATGAAAATAGCTTTTAAAATTGTAAATAAATACCTGTAAGATCACCAAAGTCCGCTTTATGCTTCCGATCAAAGTGACGTTTAATATTGAAGTGTTTTATAACCGCAGTTTTAAATCCGCATATTAAGCAGCAGACATTTTTCTTTTTGTAAGTAACAAAAAATTCTTTCTGCCACTCTTCCTGAACCTGACGTCCCGAGATCGAAGCCATACGCGCCACTGAATGAAGCGTGTCTACGAAGCACCAGGCGGAGGGGATGGTCGGTGGAGTGAGGTGAGGAGACTTTGAGCGCAGTGGCCCTTCGGAGCCATTTTTCCCCATGGTTGCTCTAATGTCTGTGAGTACATAACTTCATAGCAGAAAAAGAACACGGCAAATTTAGTCCTGAAGCAGTAATAATCCGGAATAATATTTTAAAAATTATGGGAAGCAAGATTTTATTAATGTTCCAACATAAGACATAGGAGAAATATTTTCTTTTTTAACTGAAGTTCTATTCAGGGTTGTACTGGAGAGGGTTCGCTCGAGCAATTTATTAGTCTAAATATTTATGTGATTCAGGGACCGCGGATCAGGAGGAATCATTATCATCATCATCATCATCATAGTCTACACGTCGCACGAGAAGCAACTGGAGGTCATTCGTGACCGTGGCCTATCGTGTTCCCACGCTCTCGAAGCTGTTCGTGCGCATGTGCAGAAACACGAAAACGCGTGAGAAGTTGGGACACTGAAACAGATGAAGCACACCTCGGGCTTCGATTATAAGGCTCCGGGGTTCGCCACCAAGCCTTCGTCGTCACGGTGCAGAAACTTTGGCATGGTCAGTTCTTTCACGGTCGTTCAAATTTCGCTGGTCGTTGAAATAGAGAGTTACTACAAAAAAAAAATACAGTAGACACTTTCAATGATGTACAGGGACATCATTTCATTTTTACTTCAATTTTTATTGTAGGCCTACCTGAGTTTTTGAATGTAGCCTACTTCACTCCCACCCCTTCTACTAATGAAGTTCAACCGTCCTCCAAACAGATCCAAGACTGCATATACAGTCATAGTAGCCTTACCGTCACAGTACGTTCCAAAAATATGTTCGCGTTTTTCAATGACGAAAGAGCTTTCAATATTGCATCATTTTCGCACAGGTACTGTCGTCCATTTGCCTTCGACACATTCCGGTTTTCCCCACCAGCTTCTATTCGCCTCTCTGTAAAGGCTAGTGGCTGGGCTGTCTTAGCTCTTTTCTGAGAACATTAATCTCCGTTAGGAATTGGACATCTACGTAATATTATACCCATACAATTGTTTAAAATAACTTAAAAGGGCCTCGTTAAGTAATTAACTGTCACGTGATTTCCCTCCTTTCTACGATCCTACGACATAACCACTTGGACGGACAGTAGATAGTATGTCTGAGTAATTTTATCTTTTCGGATCGAGCAGAAGTGAAGATTGAATTTACAGTATGTCAGGTACTCTTTTGCAGAGCAGGTACAGAATTATTTCAACATGTTTTACTAGTACGAAGGACGAAACTGGTAATTGGAATTACACACATTAGAACTGAAGCCTGTATCGAAATGAACCGTCACCATTTTGAAAAATGTGTTTAAATATCCATATTATGATTATTGTTCAATTTAACTTCATTCTCTATATTGTACGCTAATGTGCTGTAGACAGTATAATATACACTGCATAATGAATACGTCCGCATGGATAGCTCACTTCGTGAGTAAAAACACTCATTGTTAATACAGTACTGTATTCTGATTAAACAAAAACCTAATGAACTCAAAAGCGTGATATTTCCTAGTTTACGTAAATGGATGAACTACTTTTCTTCCCTCCTATACCTAGTAAAGTGATTTGTTTGTATATTACGCCATCGAACTCCAGTCGTGGAAGAGGATAGCAACCGTTGATCAAAAGTTATACCTAGGTTAATGTCAGAAATGTTAGTAAAAATAAAATGCCCGTGTATAAATCCAAAACTATTAATGTTATCAGGAATCAGTTTTCGCTGTTTTATAAAGTAACCCTTCAAGAGGGAACTCACAAATATTTTATCACAGAAAGATTCTAATTCATCACAAACCCGTTGTAACACACCTATATCGACATTTGCAACAGCTCTCGCGATGCGTTGTCTCAACTCGTCTAAATCATTAGGAAGTGAGGGGACGTAAATCTTGTCATTTACAAATCCCCAAAGAAAAACGTAGCACAGTCTGAGATCGGGGCTCCTTGATGGCCACCGTGCGAGACTGCGGTCGTGTGTTGCACGGGCAATCCAGCGCTGTGGAAGTGTTTCGTATAGATAGTTTATGAAGTTCCTCCCGACAATAGTTCGTCAACTTAACAGTGCAAAATTCATATCGATATTACAGATAGATTTCAATATTCAAATTGCGCATTTATTTTGTAGTAACCTCGTATTATGACAATGGTACTTCAGCCATTGTACAGCCTGGGGGCTACTATATATAGAAAGAAAGCAATTCTGATCTTCAGAAAGTCACAATTAAGTGTGATTACACTTGTTTCTTCAAAAATAATGGAAACATTGTAAATAATACAAATGTATATCTATCCAGTATAAATGAATCTTCGTAAGAAACTTTCACTGTAACAGTGTTAACCCTTAAATTGACGAAGTATCGTATAGGATACAACAGGTTAATAGGCTATATGCTATAATTTTGGTAGGAAAATTAAAATTTCACAATAGGCTACTATAATATTGTACAACATATAAAGATATGGACATTGCGATAGTTGTTTTCTTTACGGTCCGACACGGTTTAATAAACTAGTGTGAGAAATGAAGCTTTGCCAAGTTAAGGGTTAAGGATGATGGCTGTCTGTCCTCTCTGTCACCAATGAATTTAGTAACTTTTTATGTTTCACTTTGTAATATAAATTCTGTTACAACAATGCTTTTCACTTTAGTTTGTGAAATGAAAATAGAGGAAATTTCCAAAATAAACATTTCTTTTGTTCTTGTTCGAAATTGCCATGATTTTGTGAAGTACAGATTTGACAATTAAAAAAGCGGGTGCGAAGTTTCCAAATAGGAAACATTCTTCGATGTTTTTTATTATTAACAATTCTTCTTATTCAATCCGTAGGACTGTAAACGTGTTACGGCTCATTTATTTGATCCAGCATTCACTTTGCGAACCAATATTTTCTTTTACTTGGTTATTTAACGACGCCGTATCAACTACGAGGTTATTTAGCGTCGATGAGATTTGTGATAGCGAGCTGATATTTGGCGAAATGAGACCGACGTTTCCCCATAGATTACCTGACATTTTTCTTACGGTTGGGAAAAACCTAGGAAAAAAATATAGTTTGTGGAACACCAGTTTCTTTCTACATCTGAATCTCTCTCCATGATTATTTTCATCTTTAGACTGATTGTTGCAAGGTATCGATTCTTTCATCAACGGTATCGACTATTCCCATAGTGGGCCCTGAACTGAGCATAACTTATAATAAAAATAAGGAGATTCAACATACAGTAGTATTTACTTACTTACTTGCTTACTTACTGGGTTTTAAGGAACCCGGAGGTTCGTTGCCGCCCTCACATAAGCCCGCCATCGGTCCCTATCCTGTGCAAGATTAATCCAGTCTCTATCATCACATCCCACCTCCCTCAAATCCATTTTAATATTATCCTCTCATCTACGTCTCTTTTTTCCCCTCCGGTCTCCCAAATACTCATCTGTTCAGGATTGAATGAGAGTCTGCAAGCAAGTCACCATTCTCATCCTTGATCACGTTTACCCTTGCCTGATATCCATTCTTAAATTCCTTTATGCCCATATATAAATCTCTAATGTTTTTATTCTTACTATTTGTTTCTACCTCATTTAGTTTTTCCTTCATTGTATGAAATAAAATATTGCACATTACTTACTTACTTACTTACTTACAAATGGCTTTTAAGGAACCCGGAGGTTCATTGCCGCCCTCACATAAGCCCGCCATCGGTCCCTATCCTGTGCAAGATTAATCCAGTCTCTATCATCATATCCCACCTCCCTCAAATCCATTTTAATATTATCCTCCCATCTACGTCTCGGCCTCACCAAAGGTATTTTTCCCTCCGGTCTTCCGACTAACACTCTATATGCATTTCTGGATTCGCCCACACGTGCTACATGCCCTGCCCATCTCAAACGTCTGGATTTAATGTTCCTAATTATGTCAGGTGAAGAATACAATGCGTGCAGTTCTGCGTTGTGTAACTTTCTCCATTCTCCTGTAACTTCATCCCGCTTAGCCCCAAATATTTTCCTAAGGACCTTATTCTCGAGTATCCTTAGCCTCTGTTCCTCTCTCAGAGTGAGAGTCCAAGTTTCACAGCCATACAGAACAACCGGTAATATAACTGTTCTATAAATTCTAACTTTCAGATTTTTGACAGCAGACTAGATGATAAAAGCTTATCAACCGAATAATAACAAGCATTTCCCATATTTATCCTGCGTTTAATTTCCTCCCGAGTGTCATTTATATTTGTTGCTGTTGCTCCAAGATATTTGAATTTTTCCACCACTTCGAAGGATAAATTTCCAATTTTTATATTCTTGGAGCAACAATAACAAATATAGATGACACTCGGGAGGACATTAAACGCAGAATAAATATGGGAAATGCGTGTTATTATTCGGTTGAGAAGCTTTTGTCATCTAGTCTGCTGTCAAAAAATCTGAAAGTTAGAATTTATAGAACAGTTATATTACCGGTTGTTCTGTATGGCTGTGAAACTTGGACTCTCACTTTGAGAGAGGAACAGAGATTGAGAGTTTTTGAGAATAAGGTTCTTAGGAAAATATTTGGGGCTAAAAGGGATGAAGTTACAGGAGAATAGAGAAAGTTACACGACGCAGAGCTGCACGCATTGTATTCTTCACCTGACATAATTAGGAACATTAAATCCAGACGTTTGAGATGGGCAGGGCATGTAGCACGTATGGGCGAATCCAGAAATGCATATAGAGTGTTAGTTGGGAGGCAGAGGGAAAAAGACCTTTGGGGAGGCCGAGACGTAGATAGGAAGATAATATTAAAATGGATTTGAGGGAGGTGGGATATGATGGTAGAGACTGGATTAATCTTGCTCGGGATAGGGACCGATGGCGGGCTTATGTGAGGGCGGCAATGAACCTCCGGGTTCTTGAAAGCCAGTAAGTAAGTATGAAATAAAATATTGTACATTACAATTCCGGCCTCGCCGTAAACAACTGAACTAATACGACGTAAAACTTCACTTTCGGCCCATGTGATGCAAATAACTACAGAAATAATGAAAAAAAAAATAACTGAAAAAAATTCGACGGTATTTGTTGACGCTTCGATCAATCGAGATCGCGTTTGATGCAGAGAGGCGCTGTTTGGCCTCCCCTGGTCGCCGCACAAAGGCCTCGGTGTAAAACATCGCTTTCTTTTATTCCATTGTGAATTGAAATACGCAAGACAAATATTTACTCGCGCGTATCCCTAGTCGCGGTCATTCAGCGTCGGTTGTAAGAAAAGAAAAACACGCCGCTCTGGTTGGTGGCAGCAGGGGGGGGGCGGGGGCCCCGGGCCTCGCAGAGCCGGGTTCGCACGCCACGGAGGCCTGCAAAATGTGTGCATGGTCGTTTGATGTGAAAATCTGGTTTATTTCCAATCTGACGCAGTTTACGGCGCCATAATTATATGTGAGTAATGAAGTAGAGCTGATTAACAACGCTCCGCGGAGCGCGCTGCAGAGACAGCCGGATTAACTTTGTTCCCAGGCCCCCGTGCCGAGGAGATGAATTTTAAACCCAATGAATTTCATCTGTGCTACAGAGCGCCGCAACCAACGCCGAACTGCTCTCCGCCCGTCGCTGTTCTTTTGGCAGGAAATATCGGCGGTAGGATTCAAACCGAGGGAAAATACTCAGAAAAATCGAAAAAATCGAAAGAGAATTGGGAGGACAAATTTAAAAGGTACGCAAAACGCGTCCTTGCAAGGGGTTGGGGGCTGTACAAAACTAAATATGTGATGAAAGAGTGATGGAACGGAGAAAAATTCTCTCCGGCGCCGGGATTTGAACCCGGGTTTTCAGCTCTACGTGCTGATGCTTTATCCACTAAGCCACGCCGGATACAATCCCGACGCCGTTTAGAATCGTCTCAGATTAAGCTCCATCTCTTGGGTTCCCTCTGGTGGCCGCCATCTGCACTACGTCATAGATGTCTATGAACGCAGGACCGAAGTCCATACATGTGTTGAGGTGCACTCAGATGAGTGACTGATTGGCCGGGATCCGACGGAGAGAATTTTTCTCCGTTCCATCACTCTTTCATCATGTGATGACGCAGAATATCTGCATGGAAATATCATATGTACTTCGGTACATCAAAATATATATATAAATATGTGAGCTCAAAGCCTGTTGGCCACTAGTCTCACTCCGGGTTACGCTGCTCCACTGAAGGAGTTCTAGAAAATTTTGAAGGGGAAGCCGAAATTGGACGTAACCTCTTAGGTACCACATACGCGAGCGGGACTGAGATTTGATCAAGTGATCACGGAACGGGGCGAGGAGGAGATGGCTGGTGGTTGCCGTTAGGATGGCGAGACGCTGTCATCTGTTGTTCGATGACAAGGCATGTGAAGGCCGTCGGAAGATGCGCAGTGAAATCTAAATCTGCAATTTGAGAGGTCCCTGTCCTTTCAAATTGCGACTAATTGAGTGACCTCGTATATTTAATAGACAATTTATAGGTTCTGAACTAGGGCATACGTCGTTTACAAGAAAAGGGGAATATATATGGGGAAGGACATATAGGTCCGTGGCCCATTTCTTATAGGGCTCATCCCGACATTTGTCTTACGCCTTAGGAAAACCACGGAATACCATAGGCAGGATGAGTTGTGCCATATATAAGACCCAAATACTCAGAAAGGGGGTGAGACTATAAAAATGTTGGTACCGTAGAAGAAGGTTTTTTTTTAACTATTTATTGATCGATCAGGGCATTTAGCGCTATACAGATCATTTCTAAAAATTATAAATACAATATATGACACTGAATTGAGGGCAGCCTAGATTGGGCTCCTCAATGAACAAAAATAATTGTTAATAAGTAATTGTTTACATAGGTTGGTGTGATGATAAATTTTGATTATAATATGAGGTCCATTGGAAGTCGGCTCTTGATTCTGGTGGGCAATGTGGACTTCCTTCCGAGAGAGTAGTGGATGGCGCCTGGAACATTTTCTAGGTTGTCATAGAACTTCTTAGCTTGTGAATGAATAAACTGTTTGATTGTGTCAATACCAATTTCTCTGTGTAGTTGGCTGTTACGGACAAAGCAAGGGGAATTGAGTGAAATTCGTAGGACTTTATTTTGAAATGACTGGATGTGTTTAATTTCACTTATTGCAGCTCCTCCCCAGACAGGACAGGCGTAAAGCAGTAGAGGTCGTAATATAGATGTGTAAAGTAGCATGCGATTTTGTAGCTTTAGAGATGATTTCTTGTTGAGGAGCGGATATAATTTAGCGAGTCTTGACTAGGCCAATTTAAGTTTGTTGTTGATGTGATTTTTCCATAAAGTCGATCAAAATTTTGCAATTTTTTTATGATATGTTGTTGTTGTTATTTTCTAATGCCAGGCGTTTGACAATAAAGTCATTTGACCTCTTGCACTCCAATATTTTTCAAAAATATTATCATGACCAGCGAATGAAGCACAGATTTTGAGGTGTTCCGAATCCATTTCTTGGTTTGAGTTGCACAATGGGCAGTTAGTGGACTGATATATTCCAATTCTATGCAGGTGTTTAGCTAAACAATCATGGCCTGTTGCCAATCTAAATGCAGCTACAGACGATTTTCGTGGTAAATCTGGAATTAACTGTGGATTTTGATGCAGAGAGTTCCATTTTTTCCCTTGGGATTGTGTTATCAAATTTTGTTTGTTGAAGTCTAAGTATGTAGATTTAATAAATCTCTTCACAGAGTAATACGTAGATTTAGTAACAGGTCTGTAAGTAGCAGTGCTGCCCTTCTTTGCTAAAGCATCCGCATTCTCTTTTCCCAGGATTCCACAATGGGAATTTTTATGATATTGAGGTTATGTAATGGAGCAAGTTCCTCAGAAAATAGCATTTTGTCGTCATATCCTTCACTTATGAAGACACGTTACAAGAATTGAATTACAATCTATCAAAAACTGATTTTTTTTTATTTGACTTATGATCGAAGTTACCTGCTTAAATAGGGTAAAGTCGATTACGGTTGAATTTTTAGTTTAAGATCGATTTTAAAATACTGCGGAGTAAAGTCGATCACTGTTTATGTTTTTAAAAAAACAAATTAAGTGTATTACATATATGTTATTTGTTATAAGGGGTGTAAAAAACAATAATAATCTTCAATATATGCCTATAGCATTATATAGTGTATCTTTTGTTACTGTGATCATACTATTCCATACAATTAGGCCTATAGGTCTCCACTGTACAAACGTGACTATGATTGCCAACTTATAAAACATAAAAACACATTGTAATACTTTACATACCAACAAACAAAGATTTAAGAATTCAAAATTTACATTCCAATACCACACTTCAATTTTAATCTAAAATGCAATTCAATACTGCTTAGGTTTATATCAGATGTTATTTGAAATCTTCCCCTCCTCATGTCACTTTAGAAACTACGTTGTTCCCATAGTCAGGTACAGAGGGGTGTACAAAATATGTTCCTTTGGCAGTGCTTCTCTTACGCAAGAAATTCACCATAATTTCGTCTTCCTCTTTCCCCACTATCCCATCAATATAAGCTATACTATGACAGTTTTCTGTTTATAAGTTCTGTTAGTTGGAGGTATTTCGGTGAACAATTTATTCTTCCTGCTGGTCCTATCTGCCTCGAGTAGGTCGATGGCATGATCGACTTAACCCTACAAAGGTACAAGTTTTCTTAAAATAATAAGTTTCAATACTAACATTTACGAACTGCAAAACTATTATTTCAGGATACAATCTCAACGAATGCGCAGGCTTTTTGTTGCCCCTCTCGCTTACATTTGCAATGTAAGACAATGAAGTCAGCATAACAAAATTTTAACAAGTAACTGAGAAAATATAATTTTCAATAAAAATCGCAAATGATCGATTTTACACCCACTGATTGACTTTATCCATTTCTACGGTATAGGTGGGAGGATTCAAACCGAGGGAAAATACTCAGAAAAGGGGTGAGACTATAAAAATGTTGGTATTGCCTGTTTCAAGAAGGTGTGTGATGAATCTAATTAAGACGGTCCGTTAATACGCTACCCATCGTCGCTGGATTTTAAAAGTGCAGCGAAAACAGTTCAAACAGCTATTCATTTACTAGGGCAGGCCTGCAGAACCCGTAAGTAGGAGAAATATGACGTCAGCCTCACTCCACTTCTATTGGGGATGATCGACTGCGGCGTAGAGTTGTTTACATTGCAAGGTCCATCATTTTCAAAAAAAGATTTTAATAAAGTCATTGCATTTATAATGCGTTATCTCGTTTCAAAGTTTACATTATGCTAGATTTCCTGTCGGTAATTTCTTTGAGATTTTCGAAAACTTTTCTCCTATCATCACCTACGGAAACATAAATTTATAGCATTTAAATAATGAACCTTGAAAGTCAATATTAATTTCAATACAAAATGAACACAACGAGTGATGTCCTTAATTTAACAGTAGCCTATATGAATAAATAATCAATACACAGTTCGTAATAATGAACTCAGCCGAAAGTTTGTCTATTCCATAAATCTTAATATGGCCTTTCTTGAAATGTGGTTCAATATTGAAATGACGAGTAGAAATAAATTGGATGGGACACAGTAAACAAGCAATTCTTTCGTCTTCAACAACAAAATAATCATATTCTCATTTCCTTTGGAAGTAGTATTTCTTCACGGGTTTAGATTTTGCCATGTTCCAGTTCTTTTCAAACTGCAGTGCGTTTATTTATTTATTTATGCGACATAGGCAAACGGACGACAGTACCTGTGCGAGAATATGATTCAATATTGAAAGCGAACATATTTCTGGAACGTACTATACTCACTAACTCAGTGCTGTTTATGTTCACTAAGACTGTAAGGCGACTTTGACTGTATACGCTTGGTTCTGTGTGAAGAACGGTTGGAAGTTTACTAGTAGAGGGGGTGGGAGTGAAGTATATTAAAAAACTCAGGTACAATAAAAATTGAAGTAAAAATAAAATGATGTCCCTGTACATACTAACTACAGTAGTGGCGAACCACAAAACGGTTCTCAGAGCAAGAATGCACTCGCAAATAGTTCGGAGACGGGCAATGAAGCTATGTCAGACTGTCCCCAGCTTTAGCCGTGTGCCAAGAATCACGTGGCAGGCTTCCACCGCGCCTGCGTAGTCCGTATCTATGGCAACGTATGGGATTCAATTCCAATGCGATGTGAAGTAATAATGAAGTCCAATCATGAACTGAAACGAATTTAACCTTTAATTATAATGATGAGAGAGTAGGGACTCGCAAAGACTCACCGGGAGGTTCTGTCAGCCGGGCTCACACATGGGACTCACTGGAACTTACCTGGAATAAAGAAAGAGACAGAGGATTAGCTAACAGATACAGAGGATTAAGCAGTGCAGGAAACTGAATCAGAACTCTTTGAAGAAAATGAATGAATGAATGAATGAATGAATGAATGAATGAATGAATGAATGAATGAATGAATGAATGAATGACATGTATAGATGGATGGGTGCATGCATGCATGTAGCCTATGATAGAATGAAGTGAAATTTTCAGGTATAGGCCTATTTATTTAGTAGCCTTACAGAATGTTTTCGTAAATCTAATATACCGTAAATACGTATTACTGAAAATAGTGTATTGAAAATTTTGAAAATATTCGCATGGAAATTGTTTGTAAGGAAATGAATTAACAAAACAACTACTGTTACATCATAAGCAAAAGATACGTGCCCATGTGTTGTAAAAATGTCAGCTCTATAGCTTCAGCAGATTTCGAGAAAATAATTAAATATTCTGATGATAGGAAGTTGCTCACAAATATCACCTTAAAAGCACAATGCGATAAGAGTTTTGTTATGTAATATTAGTTACACTTAAAACATATATTAGCACTTAGGTAACTTTGCTTTGTACTGTAATATTGTTTTGATTAGTTTATTGATTACTTTTGTAAGGCTAAAGATACCATCAATATAAATTCCAACTTATCATGTGATACTCAATCTCTTTCTTTGGAATATCACTTTCTATATGAATGATATGTTTCATCCACTTAATGCCCTACAGTATAATATTATACTACTATGGAATTTAAGTGAATATTTCTTCTTAACTCTCTATTATGTTATTAAGATTTAAAACACAAGTGCAATATTAAGAAATCAGTGTTAGTACTTTTGTTTTACAGACAATATAGATAATATTAAACAGAAAGAAGCCATATAAAATAACGACATTAAATTTCACGTTCCGTTTGAAGTTTGTGCACCACTGTTTTCTTAATCCAACAGGTTGCTTATTCATATGCACAACCCTTCTTCTTTCCATACTTAGCGCTTGCTGCCCGCGCACGACGTCAAGGTCAGAAAAATGCGCTTGCTTTGACATCACTGCTCTATTGTATTCAAACATTCTCACATTTTCTGTCACAGAGGAACCTGCAAATTGGTTGACCTTCTTGTTATGTACTTGAATATTATGAATCTGCAGTATTTTCTCACAGATCTATTACAAAGAACATAACTCTGAAAGTCTTGCAGATATCCCGAAAATTCGATCGCTGTAAAGAGCACAGATGTCTGCTGTACAACACAATAACGACATTTTAAACGTTACTGACCACAGAAGCTGCATGTACCCTTCAAAGCTGCTGAATGAGAGAATTCCATTTCCGACGCCATGTTGCTCAGCCGCCCGAGGAATCATCACGCGCGTGCGCGATGTGGGGCGAGACAACCAGTGGCCCGTGAAACAATGTTTTCTTTTTGTGCCGGATTCTCGCCGTGGAGCCGCTCAAATTCACACACGGCACCTCGACGCATATGAAATGCGGTACAGTCCGCCAAGAAACAGCACTGCAACAATGAGGACGAGTCCGTTTCCTTATCGACGAGATGTCCCATGCCCACGGGTGACGAGGATGTCACGTCAAACTAAATTGCGCGCAACAAAGTGCTCCTTCAACGGTCAAGTTCATATTATTCTTGAGAAAATAATAGAGTATGGTACAGAACAATTAAAACGTGGCAGAAATGAGACTGCTGAAAGCAGTAGTACGTTAAAAACTATTGAACTAGAAACGAGGTGAAGAAAGCAGAACTAGATCACTCCTGGATATGACATGCGGTGCTTTAAGGCAACATTCTAGTGTAATATTTATCCGGAACTCTGGCCAGCACCCTTGTGCTTTGATTAAGGTCTCCAATAAATTTTATTAATGTAACAAACAGGAATAAATTATAAAATACAAACCAGTACTTCGCAAGCAATTTCTAATTAAATTCATGGAACATAGGCCTACTGTATTTCGCTTCAAAAGAGCTCCAGTTACTAACAATAGGAAAATTATAATAATAATAATAATAATAATAATAATAATAATAGTAATAATAATAATAATAATAATAATAATAATAATAATAATAATGAAATATGTTTTATCTCGCAAATGAAATTCATAATAATTCGTACGAACTCCGAAAAGCGAATACTTACTTACAAATGGCTTTTAAGGAACCCGGAGGTTCATTGCTGCCCTCGCATAAGCCCGCCATTGGTCCCTATTCTGAGCAAGATTAATCCATTCTCTACCATCATATCCCACCTCCCTCAAATCCATTTCAATATTATCTTTCCATCTACGTCTCGGCCTCCCTAAAGGCCTTTTTCCCTCCGGCCTCCCAACTAACATTCTATATGCATTTCTGGATTCGCCCATACGTGCTACATGCCCTACCCATCTCAAACGTCTGGATTTAATGTTCCTAATTATGTCAGGTGAAGAATACAATGCGTGCAGTTCTGTGTTGTGTAACTTTCTCCATTCTCCTGTAACTTCATCCCTCTTAGCCCCAAATATTTTCCTAAGTACCTTATTCTCAAACACCCTTAACCTATGTTCCTCTCTCAAAGTGAGAGTCCAAGTTTCACAACCATACAGAACAACCGGTAATATAACTGTTTTATAAATTCTAACCTAAAAATTTATTTTCTTTGACCACGTACTCCGAAAAGCGAATACAATGTTACTTTAAATTGTTTAGGCTATTTTTATTTAATAATAAAACTGTTTATATATTATTTATTAATCGTCGTTGATTTTATTAGACCTTCTACATGACAATACACAGCATTTTCTTTCAGGAGGAAGGAAAAAGTAATTAAATATCAATAGGTCTACGTGATCCTATATGATGTCATCATATTCGCCAACGTTTTCTACCCAATTATCTAATATTCTTCTGTACGCCTGTTGATAGTCAATTACTCTTCTTCCTCCTGAAAAAAAATTATGACCTGTACTGTCACATAGGAGGTTTCATAAAATCAACGACGAAATTTTAATATCATTAGTTACGTTCAAATTTCAAATAACGCTCGCTACTAACTTTCGTTTCATAAACGTTGGAAACTTCTTCAAAGGCAAACAGTGCTGCCAACGTAATAATTAGAAAATTACTGTCATTTATAGTGCTTGTCAGTACCGAAATTCGAAACAGTTTCAAAAGAAAATTCAATCTGACAACTAGAAAATCACTATATTTCACTAGAATGTACGTAGTAATAGAGTGGAAATGGTTAGGTTTCAACTGTAGGGTACAAAGAAAGAATTACACCAAAGAGCGGGCATCATGCAGCAGAGCGGGGCTGTATCTACAGAAAATGCATTATCTAAGAGCGGTAACAATTTTTTGTCTAGAACTGTACCATTTAGGAAGAATAACAAGACATCACGTATAACGCTACATCACTAAGGGGATAAAGTAGACTAGGACGAGCTACGAGGCTGAGGAGTGGACGATTAAACTGAAAGCGCTATGGACCACCAATGTGGCCTTATGGTATGACGATGCTGCCGATCATGGGGGAAAGGGCGACACTTCTGGTGGCGATGAAGACCTAGTGACATATGATACAACGCAACTGTGCAGTGTATTAACAGAAAAGAAAGAAAGAAAGAAAGAAAGAAAGAAAGAAAGAAAGAAAGAAAGGAAGAAATAAAGAAAGAAAGAGAAACAGATTATTCAAAAAAGGGGAAAAAAAGAATTTAAAGAGCAAAAATGAAAACAAGACGAAATGAAAGAAAGTAAAAGAAAAGAAAAACGAAATAAATAAAAAGGAAAGAGTTAAAGAAAAATGGAAGAAACGAAATCAAAAGAAAAATGAATTAAGAAAAAGAAAGTAAAAACAAAAATATAAGACAAAAGAAATAATTAAAAGAAAAAAAGGAGAATTAGAAAAAGGAAAATGAAAGAAAAGAAAAATAAAAAATGAAAGAAAAGAAAAAGAAAAATGAAAGAAAAGAAAAATAAAAAATGAAAGAAAAGAAAAAGAAAAATGAAAGAAAAGAAAAATAAAAAATGAAAGAAAAGAAAAATAAAAAATGAAAAAGAAATAAAAACAAAAAATGAAAGAAAGGAAAACAAAAAGTGAAAGAAAGGAAAAACAAAATATTAAAAACTAGAAAAACAAAGAATGAAAGAAAGGAAAACAAAAAGTGAAAGAAAGGAAAAGAAAAAATAAAAATAAGCAAAAACAAAAATTGAAAGAAAGGAAAAACAAAAAAATGATAGAAAGGAAAACAAAAAAATAAAGAAAGGAAAAACAAAAAATAAAAATAAGCAAAAACCAAAATTGAAAGAAAGGAAAAACAAACAATTAAAGAATAGAAAACCGAATTAAGGACAGGAAAAACAAAAAACAGAAATTAAAAAAGGACTGAAAAAAGGAAAAACAATAAAAATGAAAGGAAGAAAAAATAAAATAAAAATACAAGTAAAAGAGTACTAAATAAATACAAAAATAAAATAAAAATGAAAGGAAGGAAAGACAAAGGGAAAAGGAAAAGTCAAATCAAGGAAAAAACAGAAAATAAAGAAGAAAACTAAATGGAAATGAAAGAAAAGTAAACAAAACTAAAAATGAAATAAACCAAAAACAGACAAATTAAGGAAAGAAGAAACCAAATAAGGAGAAAATGAAAGGGAGGAAAACAAAGGGAAAAACGAAAAAGGAAAAAAACATAAGAAAAGAAAATGAAAGAAAGGAAAACAAAATAATAAATTTAAACAAAGGAAAAACGGAAGAAAAAGAAACATTAAAAAAGGAAAACAAGAAATAGAAGAAAGGATAAAATTAAAGAAAATGAAATATCTGCAAACCCGGAAATATGACAAAAACAAAAGTAAAAGCGAAGGAAAGAGGGAATTATGATAGGAACGATGAATAGAAGGAAGGAAAAGAAACGCAGAAAGGAATGAAGGAAGAAAAAAGAACTGAAAAGGAAAAGGAACCAGATATAAAAAGAAAAATGCAAGCTCTAAATACTAGTCCAAGATGCAGTACGGGATAAATATTTGAGACTACGTGCATTTGCAATAGAAGTTTTAAAAATTAGCATTATTATTCTGAAATATGCAAGCAGCAGTTCCTGTATCCCTTACTGAAAGCGTCCTGCTAAAAGTAAACCGTTCTCTGTCGGCTGCACGCCTCTGAAGGCTTGATCCACACCAGAAGACACTCACACACTTCCGTTCAGCTCTGGACATCTTTCAACGTGCGTGCTTTTTGCAGTAATAATAATTGTCTTCATTGTAGCACTTAATCCATGGCAACTGGCTTTCACGCTCAACGAAAAGCGCGATTTCCAAGCTGTGATAGTGATCAAAGAGTTTTAATACGTTACAAAACGTCTGAAGTAAATAATTATTGGTGCACTAACTCACGAACATTGTAACTCCAATCGGAAAACTTTTCTTTCTTTCCTACAAATTCGCTTATAAATCCTAAACGGCATTTTAAAAACCTGTAAAACCATAAAACAAACCTTGAAAAAAACAATTCAGGCCTAGTCGTTTACTTGCTAACTTCGGAGGCAGTTGGCAATACTGCGGGATGGAGAATGAATGAAGCGGGCGATTGTAGCATGGGGGCCGTGGCAGCTGACGTCATATCGAACATGACGAAACAGATAATTGTGTCGGTAGCATGCCCACACTTTTCTGTGTCAGTCACTGCTGATTGGATCATTACCCCCAAAATAAGACGCATCTGTTGTGTACACAGGAATCAGAACGAGTCGTTGCCATCGTGCGATTCGATAACCGCAAATCGATTGCTAACATAGAATTCCTCATGATTAAAGCTCGGCCACGGGTATAAACACTGTAAATATAAATATCCCGCTTAGCTATGTGATGTGAACAAGGACCTTCTGCTCTGTCGCAAGAGGGGTGAGGTGAGGGGCAGTGCCTACAAAATCGTCGAATGTAATCGAGTCAAAAATGTGATATTTAAATTTGTATGAATAATGATATCAGAATTTGTCCATTACCTATGACATATTTAAAAATATGAAAAATGATATCAGAACTGTCCATTACTTATGACATATCTAAGAATATAAAAATTCAGAATTTTCCATTACTTATGACATATCTAAAAATATAAAAATCATATCAGAACTATCCATTACCTATAACATATCTAAAGATATAAAAAATGATATCAGAACCTTCCATTACGTATGAAATAGCTAAGAATACAAAAATGATATCAGAACGGTCCATTACCTATGACATCCAAGAATAGAAAAATGATATCTGAACTGTCCATTACCTATGTCATATCTAAGAATAGAAAAATGATATCAGAACTGTCCATTACCTATGACATCTAAGAATAGAAAAATGATATCAGAACTATCCATTACCTATGACATCTAAGAATAGAAAAATGATATCTGAACTGTCCATTACCTATGTCATATCTAAGAATAGAAAAATGATATCAGAACTGTCCATTACCTATGACATCTAAGAATAGAAAAATAATATCAGATCTTTCCTTTACCTATGACATCTAAGAATAGAAAAATGATATCAGAACGGTCCATTACCTATGACATTTAAGAATAGAAAAATGATATCAGAACTGTCCATTACCTATGACATCTAAGAATAGAAAAATGATATCAGAACGGTCCATTACCTATGACATATCTAAGAATATAAAAAATGATATCAGAACTGTCCATTACCTATGACATATCTTAAGAATATAAAAAATGATATCTGAACTGTCCATTACCTATGGCATATCTAAGAATATAAAAATGATATCAGAACTATCCATTACCTATGACATCTAAGAATAGAAAAATGATATCAGAACTGTCCATTACCTACGACATATCTAAGAATAGAAAAATGATATCAGAACTATCCATTACCTACGATATATCTAAGAATAGAAAAATGATATCGGAACTATCCATTACCTATGACTTCTGAGAACATGAAAATGATATCAGAACTGTCCATTACCTATGACATCTAAGAATATAAAAATGATGTCAGAACTATCCATTACCTATGACTTCTAAGAATAGAAAAATAATATCAGATCTTTCCTTTACCTATGACAGCTAAGAATAGAAAAATGATATCAGAACTGTCCATTACCTATGACATATCTAAGAATATAAAAATTCAGAATTTTCCATTACTTATGACATATCTAAAAATATAAAAATCATATCAGAACTATCCATTACCTATAACATATCTAAAGATATAAAAAATGATATCAGAACCTTCCATTACGTATGAAATAGCTAAGAATACAAAAATGATATCAGAACGGTCCATTACCTATGACATCCAAGAATAGAAAAATGATATCTGAACTGTCCATTACCTATGTCATATCTAAGAATAGAAAAATGATATCAGAACTGTCCATTACCTATGACATCTAAGAATAGAAAAATGATATCAGAACTATCCATTACCTATGACATCTAAGAATAGAAAAATGATATCTGAACTGTCCATTACCTATGTCATATCTAAGAATAGAAAAATGATATCAGAACTGTCCATTACCTATGACATCTAAGAATAGAAAAATAATATCAGATCTTTCCTTTACCTATGACATCTAAGAATAGAAAAATGATATCAGAACGGTCCATTACCTATGACATTTAAGAATAGAAAAATGATATCAGAACTGTCCATTACCTATGACATCTAAGAATAGAAAAATGATATCAGAACGGTCCATTACCTATGACATATCTAAGAATATAAAAAATGATATCAGAACTGTCCATTACCTATGACATATCTTAAGAATATAAAAAATGATATCTGAACTGTCCATTACCTATGGCATATCTAAGAATATAAAAATGATATCAGAACTATCCATTACCTATGACATCTAAGAATAGAAAAATGATATCAGAACTGTCCATTACCTACGACATATCTAAGAATAGAAAAATGATATCAGAACTATCCATTACCTACGATATATCTAAGAATAGAAAAATGATATCGGAACTATCCATTACCTATGACTTCTGAGAACATGAAAATGATATCAGAACTGTCCATTACCTATGACATCTAAGAATATAAAAATGATGTCAGAACTATCCATTACCTATGACTTCTAAGAATAGAAAAATAATATCAGATCTTTCCTTTACCTATGACAGCTAAGAATAGAAAAATGATATCAGAACTGTCCATTACCTATGACATCTAAGAATAGAAAAATGATATCTGAACTGTCCATTACCTATGACATCTAAGAATAGAAAAATGATATCAGAACTGTCCATTACCTATGACATCTAAGAATTGAAAAATGATATCAGAACTGTCCATTACCTATGACATCTAAGAATAGAAAAATGATATCTGAACTGTCCATTACCTATGACATCTAAGAATAGAAAAATGATATCAGAACTGTCCATTACCTATGACATCTAAGAATAGAAAAATGATATCAGAACTGTCCATTACCTATGACATCTAAGAATAGAAAAATGATATCAGAACTGTCCATTACCTATGACATCTAAGAATAGAAAAATGATATCAGAACTATCCATTACCTATGACATCTAAGAATAGGAAAATGATATCAGAACTGTCCATTACCTACGATATATCTAAGAATAGAAAAATGATATCAGAACTATCCATTACCTATGACTTCTAAGAATAGAAAAATAATATTATTTGTTTGTCAAAATCTGTTGATTACGAACACAATTTTTTTTTTCGAGTTTTGTGTTCATAATAATGAAGAAATTTACAATTTAACTCCAACTTTCTTTTCATAAAAATCATTATAAACGTAAAGGTAGCATAGAAACATTTCATAGCAAATTCTAGGCGAAATATGCTACTTCTTCTACTTGAACCAAAATTCAATACAAAATATGGGGACCTTCTACATATTAGAACCAATATTGTACGATCAATTTATTAAAATAAGTCCAGAATTAAGTAACCTTAATGACATTTTCAGTAACATAATTAATTGTTATATTTCTCTAAATTGAAACTCCATTATTTAAGTTTATTTTTCGTATAAGTATATATTTTTTTCTTTTCTTTTTCAATTAATGTTTTTCTCAGTTTCTTTTAAAATATTAATTATATCATTTAACTTGTAGGTTTATATTATGTAACTGGAACTGTCCCAAGCCGGAGCATTTACTCTTTTGGCTGTGAGCTATATATTTTGAATGTGTGTATAATTTGTCATTTCAATTTCAATAAATTCAAACATAACTTAAAAAAAAACGATCTATGAACAACAGATGTCACATAACCATCCATCCTATCAGCTATGATATCACACCCGAGAAACTATACAGGATTCCTCTTAGCAGAAATCTGTCAAACCGTGTCACAATCCTTCAGATAATGTTAAGACCTTCGAATTGCGGTACAGTAACAAATACCACCACAGTACAGTAGATTCAACAATGTTTCAAAAAGGGACAGACTCACCACACTACAGAGGTCTCTGTAACGACGGAGGAGGGATCAAGGTCAGAATGCAAGGGGCGGGAAAGAGCAAACAGGTTGCAATGCATTCTGGGCTGAATAATGGCACCGTCCTTCCATAAAGTAAAAGAATAAATAAAAAATGTGGGTATTTCGCAACAGGTGACGAACGCTGCATTTCAATATGCCTCCATGTGTACTTCGCCCTCGACAGTTCTTTGTTTGGGACGCGTCGCCATGGCGACAGTACGTACCGACTAATACGAAGCTATGACGTCGTTCGCTTTTGCCAACTATTATATTTATCCAATTGCTGCTGCTCCTCATATGTTGCGCGCATATTTGTGTCTTCTTTCATTTTTGGATTTTTCTGTGATTTCCGCATTGCTATCTGTTCGTGTAATTTCCGAACCCACACGTACGAAGTCCATACATATTTATCAACAGTAATCTCACTACAGGTTTTGATTTATCTAGAAAAAATCAGAACTCGAGTGGGATTTAATTGACTATTACACGATTAGAAGAAAGTATATCAAGATTAGAAGAAATAAAGTACTCTAATACAATATAATATTAATTGACTTAGTAAAATGTCTCGAAAATGTACACTCAGGGACAAAAAAAAACCGGACATTTCTATATTTGCTTCTATTTTGTTGCCAATTATTTCAAAATGAAACGAAACCCATTTAAACAAAATAATGTTTCATTTAGCACCTTATACGACAACATTTGAAAAAAAAAAATCTCTGATGAGAAAATTTACAAAAACTTACAAAGGGCGTATAACTATGGCATCGTTTGGTCTAACTGTTTTTTCATTTTATGGTGCCTTAAACATTAAAAACTCTTTTTAGTAACGGGTATTACCCCCTCTGGCTTGAATAACTGCATCCATACGTCTTGGCATGCTCTCAATTTGGTTAGCAATGTCTTCTTGAGGAATAAGTTCCCATTCTTCGCCAAGTGCTCGCCTCAACTCTTGTAACGATTCTGGTCTCGGTCGTCTATTCTTAACACGCCGTCCCAGCATGTCCCACACGTGTTCAATTGGGTTCATGTCTGGACTCCTTGCTGGCCATGGAAGAACATGGATTCCCACTTCTTGGAGATAATCTCCGACCGCATGGGCAATATGCGGCCGTGCATTATCATGCATTAAAACAAAATTATCGCCTACAAATTGGCCAAATGGCACAACATGATCAGCCAAACATTCATTTATATACCTATCAGATGTTAGTCTTCCATTTTCAACAAGAACCAACTCTGTACGAGCATCCGTACACACTCCTGCCCAAACCATCACTCCACCACCTCCATACGGCACATTTTCAGAAATGCAACACTGTGAAAGTCGTTCTCACCTCCTTCTCCAAACTCTTTCACGTCCATCGGGTGACCATAGATTGAAACGGGACTCATCGGTGAACAGAACACAGCTCCACTGTCCATTTCTCCAATCCCTGTGATCATTTGCAAAACGCAGTCGTTCAACTCGATGCATCCTGAGAAGTCTGGGACCAGTTGCAGGTCTACTTGATATCAGTCCACTTGCTTTCAACCTCCTTCTAACTGTTTTGGCCGAAATTGGGCGTCCATGCATGTTAACAAATTGCTGGGCTACACTAGTAGCTGGCAGGTTGCGCTCCCTAAGAACTCTCAACACCATATACCTGTCTTCATTTGGATTTGTAGCTCTTGGACGACCCGAACCTGGTCTTCTGGTATATTCTAGGGTCTCTCTATACCCTTTTATGGCATCATGGGTTGTGCTTCTAGCCATATTCATAACATTTGCAATGTAACGTACACTGCGTCCATCATCGTAAAGGGCTACAGCTGGAGCCACATCTTCAGGTCGCATCTTGTTCTAAGACAAATGTTACAACCCCACTTAAACTCAGAAAATGTAAAAATAAAGAAACAACGAATGATAACGATAATGAAGCACAAAATGGTTGAGACAAAATTGTTATAGGTGAGACTCCGAAAGCAAAATTGGAATATTTGGTTGTAATGGCTTGTTTATAAAACAAAAAACAATCAACAATGTATACACGTCTCCATAACAACAGATGGCTACCATAATATTGTATGAGAAGATAATGTTTTGCAAAATACCAGCAAATATTAAAAGTGTCCGGTTTTTTTTTGTCCCTGAGTGTATTTTTGTACCATCTCATCATTACAAATATTCCGCTAGATGACAGTAGTGTGTCAGAGGAAAAACAATTTGTATACATCTGAAGTCTGATTAATGTAATATGAGTAGCTAGTCATCTATGTAAGATGGAGGTGGAAAGGACTTGGTCACCCCTATCCCTATTCCTGCCTTAGTTGCTTCATGAGTGATGCCTTATGGTGTCACTTATGAGTAGGAAATGGATTCTAGATGCTAAAAAGAGAGATTTAGGAGTTTATAAATTCCAATTCAAATTTTTTTGGGTTACTTTACGACGCTTTATCAACTGCTATGATTACCTAGCGTCTGAATGATATGAAGGTGATAATGCCAGCGAATTGAGTCCGGGGTCCAGCGCCGAAAGTTACCCAGCATTTGCTCTTAATGGATTGAGGGAAAACCCCGGAAAACCCTAAACCAGGTAACTTGTGCGAACCAGGATTTGAACCTGGGCCCGCTCATTTCACGGCCAGGCGTGCTAACCATTACTCCACAGCGATGGACTTTAGATCCTATAGAATTTTAAGGGTATATGTACGTGAACGACCACAAATATCAGAAAATGCAGGCTCTAAATTTCTAAAATTTTATAAAAAAAATGAACTCACAATTGGACAAAAATTACAAGGTATCACAACAAGAATTATTAGAACTTAAATATCTAACAAAAGTATAAAAAGTTACTAATAATATTTTTGAACGAGTTTTATCAAAGTATGAAAAAAAAAATTGCAGTTACATCATTTGGTAACCAACATTGTTATGTTCTCTCTGACATCTTTAATATTTTTCCTGGATGTAATAAACACTTATTTCTGAAAAGCAGACTACTCCCAGACATGTAGAGTTGTTTATTTTAATGCGATTAATGTTTTATTTGTCCTATATAAAATATATAAAATTTACATGTTTCGTGACCTAATTTTTCTATTTTCAAAGAAATGGGCATTATTGTAATCTACCTTTTGCATAAATGCATGTTAAATCAGTGTACAAAATTTCAGAATTATATCTCTAATGGTTGTGGAGTTATGAAATAATATGTGTGAAAATGTTCAAATTTTGGAAAATTTAATTTAAAGTGAAAAATGAATTCTTAAAAATATTATTAGTACCTTTTTTATACTTTTATCAGATATTTAAGTTCTTGTTGTGGTACCTTGTAATTTTTGTCCAATTGTGAGGTCATTTTCTTATAAAACTTTGGAAATTTAGAGCCTGCATTTTCTGATAATATTTTGTGGTTGTTCACGTACATATACCCTTAATAGAGGGATCCTGTGTACATGAAACGTCGAGATATCTGAGTAACATAGTCTAAACGACATTTCACACAAGTTGAGAGGATGCGAAAGCATTTCTTTCCCCTTCTACTTGCCCTGAGTTCTTCAGTAACAGGGCGGTAGCTGTTACCTCTTATACCTGCACCCCCCAAGTTATACACACAAGAAAATAAAATATTAAATAAAGTATATAAATGAATATAAAGTACAGTGACACAGATGTTTGACAATTACATGGTTGAGTATATTTTAGTGTCGTTCTTACAATATTTTCAACTAATAATTATAGTAAGGAATGTTAGTTTGTATTATAAAGTCAGGGGGGAGCGACACAGTGCAGATTGTCCCGTTGTGTATGGGTATGCTGTAGAGTAGCAACTACCGGTGGAGAAAACATTTATTTTCTGTTCTCAGTGGCTATTAATGTGTCAGTTGATATAAACAACAATAAAATGAAATATAAACGCTTACTATAGACTTTCGAAATATAGGTTATCAGTAAATATTTTCAATAATATAATTTTTCATTATGTTAAAAGTCAATCAATCGAAAGTTAGCAAGATGGAAACGTATTTAAAAATAGGCTTATGGACTTTACTAATAGACGGTAATTATACACAATATGTAAAGGATGTAAATTATATTTTGTTATTGAAGTGTTGTATCAGTGAAGAATTATGTTGTGTCAGTGAAGTGTGTTGTGTCAGTGAAGTGTGTTGGTCAGTGAAGTGTGTTGTGTAAGTGAAACGTGTTCCTGTCAGGGAAGCTTTATAGTTTATAGTGGCAGTGCAAAGTATTTGAACAGTGAAATGTTTTTGAAGTGTTAGTGAAATCAGGATAGAATCAGTGAAATGTGTCGTAGTTCTAGTGCAGTGAGTGAGTTGACAGCGAAATGAGTGTAGTGTTGAAAGGTACTTGTGCAGATATGAACATACCATACTCGTGGGTTTTAGTTCGAACTTAGGTTTAAGATACAAATTAGATTTATTTTAAATGTTATTTTAAGTGATCGTGCTTCATTTAATTTAGGATATTCCCTATTAGTATTATTATTATTATTATTATTATTATTATTATTATTATTATTATTGTTAGTATTAATTATTGGTATTATTAAGTGTATTTTTAATTAATAAGTTTATTATTATCATTATTGAGTGTAATTAGTTACCACTGCCACCGGGTATATACCCATTGCAGTGTGAATAAATACATACATACACATAGTAGCATCTTCCTCTTCACTGATGGTGGAGAGTGTGAGTAGAGGGGAAGGCCTATCAACCAAACTGAAATGGGGATTAGTACGTAGCAACCAAAATAGGTATGGAACTAGAAATCCGTTCTCTTCTTATGAAGTTCAAACCTTCTTCGGACTGCTGACGGCCCCTCTTCAGCAGTCGGTGAGGTGTGGAACCTCAGATCTGTACTGTGCTATCAGGCACTGAACGCGACCACGTCGCTGACCCAGACGAGCAGTCTGCAGTTTGGAACGCGCCCGCCACGGCCGGAGGGGTTGAAATAACTCGAAATAAAGTTCACAGCGGGCATTTTTCGAGCGAACGAGATAATTTGACGTGAGTGGGTGCGGGGCCGAGTGGACAAGAGGCGGATGGACCAGCGGTGGGGCTGCCCTGCGCGGTCCGCGCAGCATTTGGTCCGCTCGAGGTCGCAGGAGAGGGCAGTCACCGCCGGGGGCGAGACACAGCCGAACCGGCTGCCAGCACGCGCCGGCCTCCGGCGGGGGGACAGCGTCGAAGCCAGGACGAGCCTTCTCGCGAGGTACTACGTCTGAGAAACACCGGCAGGCAGCACGAGTTCCAATCCCATTTCATCTCCTGTGTCACACCAGTAATGTTATAAAGGATCGGGCAAAAACATTTGACAACACAGTTGTATTTCAATGTGAGCTGGTTTCTATTCTGTTATCGGAAAGAGGCATTATTACCATTTACTGATGCGAAAGAACAAAATTAAGTTTTGAAAATTACGTCCATTTTTTCTAATGCACTCCTGGAGCCTGATTCTGAAGTTCGTATTATTTAATTTAAACAAATTAAAATTTAATTTATGCTCGACCATGCCGAAATATAGTAATTATACACCTGGTACTAGCCCTTTAATGCACCTCATTAAAGTACACCTATTTATTATAGTTCAGTTGTTCAGCCAATGAGAAATCACCATTGTACCATTATAAAACCGCAAGTATCGATTATTCTCGGATATGCAATCGAAAGACAACTAGCGAAACGTCACGGAGGCTGGAAATCCAATACTGTCGCAGAAGGTTATGTTCTGTTACTTACTTACTTACAAATGGCTTTTAAGGAACCCGAAAGGTTCATTGCCGCCCTCACATAAGCCCGCCATCGGTCCCTATCCTGTGCAAGATTAATCCAGTCTCTATCATCATACCCCACCTCCCTCAAATCCATTTTCATATTATCCTCCCATCTACGTCTCGGCCTCCCTAAAGGTATTTTTCCCTCCGGTCTCCCAACTAACACTCTATATGCATTTCTGGATTCGCCCATACGTGCTACATGCCCTGCCCATCTGAAACGTCTGGATTTAATGTTCCTAATTATGTCAGGTGAAGAATACAATGCGTGCAGTTCTGTGTTGTGTAACTTTCTCCATTCTCCTGTAACTTCATCCCGCTTAGCCCCAAATATTTTCCTTAGCACCTTATTCTCAAACACCCTTAACCTATGTTCCTCTCTCAGAGTGAGAGTCCAAGTTTCACAACCATACAGAAGAACCGGTAATATAACTGTTTTATAAATTCTAACTTTCAGATTTTTGTTCTGTTACTATAATAATTAACGTTAATTGTAAATAATATTCAAATAAATTCAATTTGTCATCTCGTTTTTCAATTCTAAATCAATTTCCAGGTTATATCAATATTAATGTTCATGTTATTCTCTAGATTATATCAAGGTTAATGACATTCTTCCCTCGGAAAAAATCCAATACTTTCGCGTCTGCGCACATCTCACAATTTAGGTCAGTTCCGCTCTTCACTTAGATAACCATAACATGAATACTTATGAATAATTTCAAGTTAGAAATATGGTCGAGCATAAAAAGTCGTATGAAACTTGTCTATAATGGTAATTAAGACGCTCGTATGAAAATTATGAAACTCGCTTGCGCTCGTTTCATAAACAAACATACTCGCGTCTTAATTACTACCATTATAGGCTCGTTGCATAATGTACTATTTCCGAACTTTCTTGAAATAGTCTATCTTCTGCAATCCATGTCTGTCAAAAGCCTAATAAGAGCCAAATAATAACGATCCAATACTCCACGCTACTTGAAGCAACGGGTTTCTGTATTCTCAACAACCTCATTTCACCTTCAATCGGTAAAATATATGAAGATGTTAATGTCTTAAAATCTACAGTGCCATTATAATAATTAACACAGAATACAAATTAACACGTCGGATAGTCTTTAACAGCAACAACACTATAAGTGAAAACAATACAATTCCGCTCAGGAAAATAGTTCTGTTAACATTCCGTCATCGATAGCCAATTAGAATTAAGCACGACCATACGTAACTTTTATGTGGCGTGAATTAGTGGGTCAGCGCAACAGTGGTCTAAGCCACTTTTTTAATGTAGAAAAAGTTAAAGTTATACAGGGACATCACTTTATTTTTACCAACATTTTTAACATTAACCTGGCTATACTCGGAAACACTGTTGCCCCCTTCCATTACAGGAGTTTGATGTTACTAGTGCAATATGTAAACAAATCATTTTACTAGCTATAGGAGGAGAGAAAAGTAGTGTATCCATTTATGTTGTAGGGAAATACGATATTACGATTTTCAGTTTGATCATCAGTTTTATGGAATTTATCAAAATACAGTAGAGTAGTAACATTTTTTTTCAAAAACTCAACTTTTCAGGCGGCTATGTTCGTTATGTAATGTCTACTTTATTTAGCATATTAATTATTGATGTTATCATACAATACAGAGAGTGCATTTAAATTGAGGGGGTCATAAGTAAAGGGCTGTAAGTGCACTTAAGTTACTTTTGAGAAAATGGGGTTTAAATATTTAAGCTTTCGTAAAATCGGCGAAATTTTTTATTTAAATTTTAATGTATGATGCGATTAAAATATCCCTTTGCCACTAAAATTTTAGATACTTTTGCTTACACTGGATGCACTTAACTCACAACTATCACTAGCATTCCTTTGCTTCTAGCCACCTCAATTCAAAAAAAGCTAATCTGAATTTCTAAACAAGTTGCTGAAAATGGTTGCCGTTCATTACAATGCAGGCTTCAATTCAGTACGCATATTATTAAAAACATTTTTAAGCATATTCTCTGAAATTGAATTTATCGTTTCTTGAATATAATTTTTTAGTACGATATTATTAATATAGGTTCTTTCTTCTATAGAAAACGCAATCATATTTCTGAAACACACTATACACTGCAGTGTTTACTTCACTGCTTGAAGACTTCGAATGCAACAGCGGCCGTAAGTTTGTGTGTCTGACGGGAGCAAGGACATTAGTGAAGGAGTGAGAGTGAAGTACATTCAGAAATGCAGGTACAATAAAAATGCAAGTAAAAATAAAATGATGTCCCTGTATATAGGCATATTTATTTATAAGTGTTATTTTTTAAGGGAAAACTTAAATGCTTCCTAACAAGCTATATAATGGTGGATTGGTCTATTTCACTTCGTAGGAAGATAATTCACGTCAAAATCTATAGAAGGCTCAATATTTAATTTTTCGCATTCTGGAGGGTTAGACCACTGTTGCGCTGACCCCCAATTGAAGATAGTGATTCGTATCCACGTGCGTGACAACGTCTTCTAACGGCTGACCAGAGTTCATAGCTATTTCAGCTAATTTCCTTCCTCCCAGACAATACATTCTTCACAATTTATTAACTTCCTTCTCGAGGCTTTTATAACGCGTTACAATATTTCTCAAATATTTCCTCCGAAGATGATCATAAATCATAGACCACTCATATAAATTGAGGGAAAGAAGAAAGAGGACGGACACTGGAAAGTTTTCTTTTCTCAATCGTACTATCAGGGACTGGAATGCTTTACCTGCAAACTTACTAAAGGCTTTACCAACAACCAAAAATGTATTTAAAAATAGGCTTAAGGACTTTACTCATAGACAGTAATTATACACAGTATTTAAAGGGTGTAAATGATATTTTGTTATTGAAGTGTTGTATCAGTGAAGAATTATGTTGTGTCAGTGAAGTGTGTTGTGTCAGTGAAACGTGTTCCTGTCAGTGAAGCTTTATAGTTTATAGTGGCAGTGCAAAGTATTTGAACAGTGAAATGTTTTTGAAGTGTTAGTGAAATCAGGATAGAATCAGTGAAATGTGTCGTAGTTCCAGTGCAGTGAGTGAGTTGACAGCGAAATGAGTGTAATGTTGAAAGGTACTTGTGCAGATATGAACATATCATACTCCTGGGTTTTAGTTCGAACTTAGGTTTAAGTTACAAATTAGATTTATTTTAAATGTTATTTTAAGTGATCGTTTCATTTAATTTAGGATATTCCCTGTTATTATTATTATTGCGAGTATTATTATTATTATTATTATTATTAATTATTAGTATTATTATTAATTGCATTTTAATTAATAAGCTTATTATTGTCTTTATTGAGTGTAATTAGTTACCATTGCCACCGGGTATATACCCATTGCAGTGTGAATAAATACATACATACATACAATAGATGAAATGCTACAGGGTAGTTATACCCTGGGTCACAACATTATTATTATTATTATTATTATTATTATTATTATTATTATTAGTTGGCCAGCTCTTCAGTTTCGCTTCTACAGCCGGACCAGTGACTCGTCAGCCGGTCCAACCAAAAGGTCAGACCATCAGGAAACAAACGAGTTCTGCCCGGTCGCCAGAGGGAGTTGCGAAGTCGGGACTCTTGCGGTCCAACAAATGCAGCCGCACCACGTCAAGGTCGCTCAGGGCTGCCACCCTCCGCATCCGTCATCCCGTCTTCGGGGCTTGCAATCCCTTCCGGAGGGATTGCGAGACGTGAGGCAGACAGAGGGGATAATCCTAGTCTACGGTTACCACGGTGATCGTTACTTCAACAAGTGTTACCCGCAGTGACCCAGTGCAAAGTGTAGCATATTGTTTTGAATGGTTAGTTGTGCAAATGAATAATAATAATAATAATAATAATAATAATACAAAGAAGAGCTAAACACAATCAAATACACAGCACAAGAAAACGGATTCAACCCTAAAATAATAGACAACATAATACGTAAGACAAAACATAATCACAAAAAACATAAGAATACAACACAAATAAAAGAAGAGAAAAAATACATCACACTAACATACGAAAACAAAAACGCACACAAAATTGCAACCTCGTTCAAGAAATTAAATTACAACATCGCATACAAAAGCATCTCAACACACAAACAACACAAACAAACAAATACAACCACACAGGCGTAAACAAACTCAAATGTAACACCTGCAACAACTTCTACATACGACAGAGAGGCAAACACGTTCCAAAGAACACATCATAGCCATAACAAAATTACAAAACACCTCCACATATGCAGAACACATCACAAATGCTAACCACACCCACAGAGACATCAACACAGACATGGAAATACTACACATCCAACCAAAAAGCCAGGAACTAAACACACTAGAACAATAAGAAATATACAGACACACGAAAACACACCCCAACGGTATTCTCAATACACAACTCAATTTCAGAACACACACTCTTTGACTCTACATTATACCACACGAACACACCCTCACAGGAAAGAAAACAAGAGGCGCCAGGACAAACACCGAACAGTTCTGAGGATGACCCATAAATAGGTCGAAAAATGTAAACAAGGTACGTTAGAATTTAATACGAGAAAGTCTTATCATACATATTTCGAAGTAGTTTTTAGTTTATCCCTAGAAATTGGACCTAAAATCCGAGATCTATAGTCCTGGTCAGCTTACTTCATACCCTAAGGGTGAAACCTAACCATTTTCCCCCCATTACTACATATGCTAGTGGATTGTGGTGATTTTCTAGTTTGCAGGTTGAATTTTCTTTTGCCAACTTCGTTTCGAATTTCGATACTGACAAATAGTACAAATGGTAGTGATTTTGTAACTGGTATGTTGGCAGCTAAGACAAATATCGACAATATTTGTCGGTACTGAAGTTCCATGAAAATAAAACTGTACTAGATTTCTGAGCGGTTACTGGAAGCTAATGAAATTTGAACATACTAACAATTAATATCAATATTAATATTAATACATAATAGTTATTTTGTGTGGTGCGTTGTGGTTATAATTCAAAATTATAATCACGTAAGTTTTCAGAGTTACAAAATAATTTCATGTGGTCAAACAAAGTAGGCTACGTTTTTAGGTTAGGTCTCGTGAGTCAATTGTTTAGTCAAACCGATGAATTTCGTATTACCAGACAAATTACTTGACATTTTGATCCCTTTCCCGTATAGTTTGCCTACGAAAATATGTTACAAATTATTGAATCATTTAGAATAACCTTTCAACATAAAGTACTGTAAGCAGTGGCGGCTCCTGCATATTTCTTAAGAGGAGGAAAGAAGTTAACAGCGCAAAATGACACCTTCTTGAATGAAACATGCTACAAATTAGCCTACATGCATACATGTAAGACCAGGTAGTGTTGGGGTTGGCCTTCCCTTTTGTATAACAATAATCTGTTTTTGTAAACTGAGTTTCCTAAATTGTCCAAAATTTAATATGGTTTCACTTCCATTCATTGTTGAATAATTGCACAAATTAACAATTATAAGGAAATTCACAACCTCGTAGCATTTTTCATGCACACTACAGCATCACACGTGTTGGAAGAGACCAGCTACTAACACGTAACCGGAACCGTTTTACGGAAATGGGAATGGGAAATAATCTGTTAGGAAAGCGAGAACACTGCACCCACACCCGTGGTCTGTGTTGCCACATGTACATTTTACAAGTTCAGTATCACATGCTTTTGAAGAATATCAGTTCTTGTAAAGTCATATTACCATTATTGTTCAAAGCTGCCGGTGGCCGATTAATTTTTTTTTTTTGTTAAAAATAATGTAGTTTGCAGTACCTTCAATTTCAAATACATTTGTACAAAACTGACAACTTGGCTGTTGCCCTGTCTAGTAGACAATGAATGGAAGTGAATTTCAGAGGCCAAAAAGATCTGCGATACTAACTTAGAACTACTTCCTCTTTGTTTTATATAAATCCAACTTCAACTTTCAGATATCCTCGTAAGTTTCAAATCATGAACATAACTTATATAAAGTGCAATGAATAATATATTTTGATTTATAATTTTAAAAAAAAGTTTATATGGTGTCTTTCATAGCTTTGCGTTAAAACTGTTTTTATTGTGCCTCCTCCTAGATGTGTTATAGTCCGGTTGAATGCAGCATCGTTAGGTGGCAGCGGTAGCGAGCTTGCTGCACGACCAGTCGGTTTCTATTTCCCGCCCATGCGCTGATTCAGAGGAGGATCTCCTCCCTATCCAAAGAGTTTGTAATACTTACTAGAGACACATACCCGTGAGTGGCGGGCAAGAAAAATGTCACAAATTGAATCGGCTAGCATCCGCCATTAAAGGGAGTGTTTGCGGCGCGAAATTCGAAAACAGTACCACAATACATTGATGTAGCCTGGTGATAGACACTGTTTTAAACATCTTTTACCAAGGATGAGTCGTGGTGAAATAAACATGAATGCAGAGGAGCGCTATATTTATTAAAGTATTATAATGATTCATCTTTGGCGATATTCTAAAAGATAAATTAAATCACCCATATACACTCGGGATAAGTATGTGAAATATTGAATAATGGCAATGTCAGCATTAATTTTCAGTATTACTAGTATTGTTTTAAGGACATAATGGATATTTACTGTAATATTTAAAATGAGCTATATTTCAGTCCTTTCATGCAAAGGAAGAGGAAGGTATTTGGTGCTTAGAAAATATTTAGTGGTGAAATATGAGATCATAAAAATTCTGGAAAACGATTTAAAATATAATGAGAATAAAATTTATCACAAAACAATCTATTCATTGTTTAGTTGATGACCACCAAGTTAGAGGTCAGTACAGACTTTTTAATGTAATTAGTAGCGGTAATAGAAGGCCTAGTAGTAGTGGTAATAGTAGGCCTAGGAGTGGTGGTAATAATAGACCTAGTAGTAGTGGTAATAGTAGGCCTAGTAGTAGTGGTAATAGTAGGCCTAGTAGTAGTGGTAATAGTAGCCCAAGTAGTACTGGTAATAATATACCTAGTAGTAGTGGTAATAATAGGCCTCGTAGTAGTGGTAATAGTAGGCCTAGTAATAGTGGTAATAATAGACCTAGTAGTAGTAATAATGTGATTAGTAGTAGTGCCAATAGGCCTAGTAGTAATGGTAATAGGAGGCCTAGTAGTAGTGGTAATAGTAGGCCAAGTAGTACTGGTAATAATAGACCTAGTAGTAGTAATAATGTGATTAGTAGTAGTGCCAATAGGCCTAGTAGTAATGGTAATAGGAGGCCTAGTAGTAGTGGTAATAGTAGGCCAAGTAGTACTGGTAATAATAGACCTAGTAGTAGTAATAATGTGATTAGTAGTAGTGCCAATAGGCCTAGTAGTAATGGTAATAGGAGGCCTAGTAGTAGTGGTAATAGTAGGCCAAGTAGTACTGGTAATAATAGACCTAGTAGTAGTAATAATGTGATTAGTAGTAGTGCCAAGAGGCCTAGTAGTAATGGTAATAGTAGGCCTAGTAGTAGTGGTAATAATAGGCCTCGTAGTAATGGTAATAGTAGGCCTAGTAGTAGTGGTAATAGTAGGCCTAGCTAGGCCATCAGCTATATTTTCACTAATTTCTTTGGATTTAATACAACCAAAAACTAGAAGTACATACTGTACAACACGAAAATTACATGATTAGTTCATTTATTGTGAAACAAAACAGTTTTAGACAGATCTAGTCTGAGGATTTTCTTATGCACTCTTGCTATTATAATCCACTGTAATGTGATGGCACCTAACCCTTACAGACATTGTTGATATCAATCTTATAAACCTGATTAATGTGTTTCTGGAAAAACTTTATCCAAGAAATATTCCGACATTCTGTAAACGAAACACATTCAAAGGAGGAACTCCATTTGGAACATTCTTCCAAATATTAAGATATCGATGGTTTCCTGAGCATCCTACAATAGTAGCTATGTTCGAACAAATATTTGCGGCACAGTATTTCACCATTTTCTTATTATTTCCCTCCAAGTGTACTTATATTTATTCGTACTCCTCAATAAGCATTAACTGCTCGCACTCTCGGCGAAGCATCAACTCCATTTAATGGCGGCCGAACAGTGGTTCAATTTTGTACTCGAAACTAGCGCCGTTGGTGTCTCTAATTATATATTACAAACTCTTTGTCCCTATCCGTTCATTTACTTCCTTTAAAACTCTGCTTCTTTCTCTGGCCGCTAGCGCGCTGTTGTCTGTGTGTGTTAACTGCAGTAAAGGAGGAATGGATTGACTCTCCTCCACACAAACAATCTCGCATCCTTGTGGTTTAAAACTCGATCAACCGAGTTTTTCTTACAGCTGTGAACTTAAAAATTATCGAATCTTCCTCGAATTTCAAGGCATATATTTTATTTGGTATTTACTTTCAAAAGAAGAAAAATGTAAGGAGGACGTTCCTCCCTTCCCTCCCCCGAGGAACCGCCACTGTGACGTCATCTTTGTTTCTATATATCGTTCTTGTATCATTAAAAATGTCTATTGTAATATGTGGGGATATTAATATTGATGTACGACATAATTCTGCTTTATCTTCACAATTAATGAATGTTTTACGATTTGTTGATTGTGATTTTACGAATACAAAGGTTACAAGGGACAGTTCATGCCTTGATAATGTTATAACTAATATACATAGAGATGTAATTACTACAGATGTTGTTAAGGTACCTTTGTCGGATCACAATGCTCTTCGTAGTGATATTAAAATGTACAAAATAATGAATCTTCTATAGTCAATAAAAAAATTTTCAAAAATTAAAAAAATTCTCAAGTGTTCATTTTAGCAGCTGAGTTATTTCATTTGTAATGGACACATAAAAGCAAATACTGTATGTTCACTGAATTGATGTCTTTCCGTTGTATCCCTCCCATCCAATTGTTACTCGCTGATAATTTTACTGGAAATTTATTATATCAAACATGGGAGAAATATGTTGTTGTTGTTTTCTAATGCCAGGCGTTTGACAATAAATTCATTTGACCTCTTGCACTCCAATATCATAGCAATCATATTAGGACACAAACGGCAAACCGACGCTGTAAAGCACCTCGACATTTCCCCCGTTAAAGTAAGTACAGTGCATATCCCTTTCAGTTCTTCGGTAAAAAATCTTGGCATTCACATGGATAATAATCTCAACTGGGACATGCAAATCACAGAAACCTGCAGAAAAGTATATTCTATTATTCATGTGCTAAAAAGGATAAATGTTCATCTACCCTCTTGCTTAAAAAAGTCCCTTGTGCAGGCCCTTGTATTTCCCTATTTTGACTATGCTGACATTTTACTGACTGACCTTTCCAGCGACAACAAAACGAAACTTCAACGTGCTCATAATTTGTGTGTACGTTTTGTAAGCAATGTTCGTAAATATGATCATATTACCCCATCCCTGGAAGCAATAGGTTGGCTTAAACTAGATAAGAAAAGAAATTTACATTCACTTCTCTTTCTCTTCGAAATCTTGAACTCTTCTATTCCTTCGTACCTGTCGTCTCGCTTCACTTACCTTTCTTCCCACCACAATCTGAACACACGCTCTCGCCATGAAACAATACTAACAATACCATCCCATCGCACCTCCTCATACTCATCCTCTTTCACAATAGCCCTGCCAAGACTCTGGAATTCGTTACCTGCTAGCATCAGGGACTGTCGAAATAAAATTCAATTCAAACGCAAACTTACTAGGCACTTGGTCAGTAATTGAGACTCGTTCAGACATGGTTTCTTGTAAATAGTTCTTTTAATCTACCACAAAATATCTCAATATCCGGTAATTTCATCACTATAGAAATTTGTTATTGTAGGTTTAATTTGTAATTTAGTAAATACAAAAATATTCTTTGTTCTTAACTTCTATGATAAAATGTCTAGCTTTCATTAATCAGGTATTCTTGTCGTACTTTAATTTTTATTGTAATTGTAATTGTAAATTTAATATTAATTGTAATCTTATTTTTCATGTTATAGTTGTAATCCCCTGGTAGAGGGGCAGAGAAGGCCTGACGGCCTTATCTCTACCAGGTTAAATAAATAAATCTAAATCTAAATCTAAATCTAAATATTTTTCAAACACCAGCCACTGAAGCACAGATTTTGAGGAGTTCCGAATCCATTTCTTGGTTTGAGTTGCACAATGGGCAGTTAGGGGACTGATATATTCCAATTCTATGCAGGTGTTTGGCCAAACAATCATGGCCTGTTGCCAATCTAAATGCAGCTACAGACGATTTTCGTGGTAAATCGGGAATTAACTGTAGATTTTGATGCAGAGAGTTCCATTTTTTCCCTTGGGATTGAGTTATCAAATTTAATTAAATATGTTAGGAGCAATTATTTTTGGAAAATCGAAAATTACCAGAAAAATTTCGGCTACAGATTTATTATTACTATAGATTTACTTTCAAAAGAAAAAAAATGTGAGGAGGACGTTCCTCCCTTCCCTCCCCCCGAGGAACCCCCACTGATTGTAAGTAAATAAGTCATTTAGTACGTAGGATCGTATGATATCTGGTAACAGTTGGCAACACTGACAATACGGCAATATTTGCTGTTTAGGAACTGTTCTTATGTGATCCTCATGTGACGACACTGAAAATGTCTGTAATTCTGTCTCCCCGTGTGTTGCTACGCTACATGGTGGACAATGTAGATATAGATATCAGATTAAATTAATCCAGCCCACATTAACAAGCGACAAGGAACGAGGTGCCTTGAGCTTATCTTATAACTTGACAAGTTGCCGTGCTTTGTGGCGGCGCTGGTGTCGCGGCGCGGAAGTCGGAACGTTATTTTTCGACCCGAGTTAACCCATAAAGAGCATTAGAGCACTTTGTACACACATATCAGCGGTTTAATGACGCGCCGGGCGGGGAGGTACATCATTAAAAACCAATTACGATGCAAAACGACTTCATCAGTCACCCGGAACGCGGGGCGCGCGATAACAACCGCCATGATTGCGAGTATCAGGCCTAATTCATTTACAACAGATGACACGGGTACCAAACTGCCTCTATAAAAGATTCCGGCGTAAAACGAAATTCCCCTCGCGGGCAGATGGAATACTCAAAGTGGCTGCTTTTTGCTTCGTCTGTGGAGGTAATACAAATTGCGATCAATGGATCCTATGAAGCGCGGCATAATTATGATATTTGTGTCACAGAGAGGCAATGGAAATACCTGTCGGTGACGTGACCAGCGGAAGCCATTTTGTACACGGCCCGTGCTAAGATCTTTCCAAGCCACGCTGCAAGGGTAGTTCAAAGGCATTTTTGCATGCATTGTCCTGCTGGTGGAGGTGTTAAAAAATCACGTTACTTGGTTTAACGACCTTAAAAAGTATGTGTGTATGTATGTATGTATCTATTTAAACTGCAAGTGGGCAAGCACCCGGTGGCAGTGGTATAAACAATATAAACAATACACAATAAAATGATAAATCATAAATGGAACAATAAGAAGAACCCTGAAATCAAAAGCTACAAAAGATACATTGTTAAAATTTTATAAGGTGATGTCAGTGCCCAGTTTACTATATGGAAGCGAAACTTGGGTTATGAAAAAGAAAGATGGCTCTAGATTACAAACAAATAAATGAGATGAAATTTTTTAGAAGCGTAGCAGGTTACAGGAAAATAGAACATAAAAGAAACGAAGAAATAAGAGAAGAACTTGAGATATATGAATTAAACAACAAAATAGAAGAATATAGAAATACACGGATGTCTCACATTTCAAGGATGCAGGACGACAGGATACCATATAAGTTTTGGAAATATAAACCTCGGGGAAGAAGAGATATTGGAAGACCAGCCAAAAGATGGATGGACTAATTTCAGTAGCTGCTACAGGAATCAATTTCCTAATGCATGAAGGATGATGATGATGATGATGACAATACACAATAAAATTTACAATACACAATACAATTATACAATACACAATACCATTATATACACAGTACAATTATACAATACACAATACAATTATATACACAATACAACAAGAATACACAATACAAATTAACACTTACTTACTTACAAATGGCTTATAAGGAACCCGAAGGTTCATTACCGCCCTCACATAAGCCCGCCATCGGTCCCTATCCTGTGCAAGATTAATCCAGTCTCTATCATCACACCCCACCTCCCTCAAATCCATTTTAATATTATCCTCCCATCTACGTCTCGGCCTCACCAAAGGTCTTTTTCCCTCCGGTCTCCCAACTAACACTCTATATGCATTTCTGGATTCGCCCATACGTGCTACATGCTACAATTTAACACAATAATTACAATTAATAATAAAACATAAAATACCTAATTTTACAATACAACCTACATATGTAGGCTATAGGCCCTACATAAGTTTCAATAGTCTTTCACTTTGCTCTCATCTCACTCACTGTACTGGCACTATGACGCATTTCACTGACACTTTAGGACACATTTCACTGACACACTATAACACATTTCACTGACACCATAGAACACATTTCATTGACGCTATAAATTATCACTGATCGGAACTGTTCACTACACTGTAAAACCATAACTTCACCGACTCACCTCGCTTCACTGATACAACAGTTCAAATAAGACAAATAATTACACCCTTATGCATACTTATAAACAGAACTACATTTAAGCTAAACATTTCTAGTCTAAGGCCCTCTTACACGCTGTTTTTAAATAATTTACAATTCAAACCAAGGAAGTAACTCGTCAGGCTAAATAAATACATGTCGCCTTAAAAAAATAAATGTTAAATGTCACCTTAATTTTACTTTGCACTTTATACACAACTTTTTAAGTTATTCTTGAATCTCCTTAAGGAAGGACAGCCCTCAAAGACCGCTGCAGGTAGGTCATTCCAATCATGTATAGTTCTATTTAAAAATGAGAATTTACCTACATCCGTTTTCTGTTTTCTACATTTGATTTTCAAATCATGATCGTTCCTACCATAGTACGTTGGCTTTTCTAACCGATCCGTTATGTCTACCCATGCTCTCTGCTGTAGGGGCTGCTTCCATCAACAAAACTACTAAAAATGCACTGATGCGTTGTTTGTTAACAGTTGCTTAAATTGTAACTGCGTAAATATTTTCGTACATTTCTGTTCCACTAACAGTTTCCAGGTGGATTTTTTAATTTTAGTAGGTTATTTTACGACGCTTTATCAACAGGTTAGGTTATTTAGCGTCTGAATGAGATGAAAGTGATAATACCGGTGAAATGAATCCGGAGTCCAACACCGAAAGTTATCCAGCATTTGCTCATACTGGGTTGAGGGAAAATCCAAAGAAAAACCTCAACCAGGTAACTTACCCCGCCGGGAATCGAACCCGGACCATCCAGTTTCGCGGCTAAATGCGCTAACCATTACTCCATAGGTGTGGACTTCCAGATGGATATTGACTAACACTTCGTTAACTCGCGAAAATTACGAACACAGTGAAATCTGCATTAAATTGTATTGTATTGTATTGCATTGTATTGTATTGTATTTATTAACATTCCATGCTATTCATACATTGCTTCACAGCTAGAATATGGAATAAGTCAAAAACTTAATACTATTATAAAGTCTTAATTTATAGTCACAGTCTAGATGAAATATGTACAGACGAGATTTACAATATAGTCTACTAGTACAACACAAAGTTTTAGTATCAATTTCATGAAGTGTTATTGAATGTCATGAATTCACTACAGACTAGAAGGTGTGAGAAATTAGGTACTTCTTTAATTTGGCCCTAAATAATCTTATGTTTTGAGTTTAATTTTTTATATCGATAGGGAGGCTTTATAACGCACTCCTTTTTGATAGCACGATAGACCCGCCGATGGAGTATGAAAGTCAATTTTTTGACGCGTATTTATGCTATGAACTGTTGAATTAGTTACAAAGTTTGCACGATTACATACGAGGAAGATTATTAATGAAAAAAATATACTGACAAGCCATGGGCATTATTTGTAGTTTTTTTAAAATAGCCCTACACGATTCCCTAGATTTGGCACCTACTATTATTCTAATTACTCTTTTTTGTAATAGGAATATACTGTTACTATCTGTGGAATTTCCCCAGATTATTATTCCAAAACTCATTACCGAGTGAAAGTATGCAAGATATATTGTTTTTTAGGTATTGATATTTACTATCTCTTGCATAGATCTAATAGCAAAACATGCTCAATTTAGTTTGGGGGTAATTTCTTTAATATGATTTTTTCAATCATCGATTTTTAAGCCAAGAAATTTGGTTGTTGTTGTTTCTAATAGGGATCTATTATTAATTATTGCGTTAGAAATTTGCGAGGTTGATTTAGACAGGATTTAAATTGAATTATGTTAGTTTTGTTACAATTTAATACTAATTTATTGCCTGAGAACCAGTCACATATTTTGAAGAGAATTTCCTCTGTTGAAGATTGGAATGTGTTGGAGTTATTGGCTGTAATTACTATACTTGTGTCATCTGCAAGTAATATGGGATGACCTACATCTTTTATAAGGGGGGGTAAGATCATTTATAAACACTAGAAAAAGTAGAGGACCTAATATTGATCCTTGAGGAATTCCATTATTAATAGTTCCCCATAAATGACTACTGATAATTCTATTTGAAACTCATCTTTGAGAGCAGCGATCTCCAATCTGTGGTCCGCAGACCCCTGGTGATTTGGAAGGAGACCGTGGAACCAAGGTGTGTTAACAAACGGTATTTAAAATAAGCTTAACTATAACACGTTCTGTGATTTTTATCAGCTAGCTGGAATATATTGGTTTATCTCAGACTTTGAGACGCAGAATTTAACAGGAATGAGTTCACCTGAGGGACTTGTCTTGGCTTGCAAGTTACCGGGTTTGAACACTCCCTTGCACTTAAAAAATGTCATATTTGGATTTGAGTATTTTTTTATCCATAGTAGTTTATCATTCTCTAACTTTTCACTGTCAGAATAACACAATCTACATGGGCATAAGGCATAGTCCTCCTGCCTCTCCTTCAATATAATCTCTGTGCTCGGTGTTGTGGCACGTTTGAATTATAACAATGCTATCTTTATTATAGATAGATCTTCCTATCACCTACAAATAACTGTTGGATATATATATATATGATTGTGTGAGTGCAATAATTACACAAGCATTTTTTATTATATGAAATTAAACAGAATATAAAATTTGTTAAAAATTATTCCAGGGCCGAGTATCGAATCCGGAACCTTTGCCTGAGCTTGCCAGCGCTCTACCGATTGAGCTACCCAAGAACTGTACCAGATCCCGGCTCAAATATTCCCCTTATATCCACATACCTCAAGCGGATTGACAGAACGTCAAAGCCCAGCATTGAGTGCACATTTTCTGTGTGACTTAAATTTGTGGTTTTGTGTTAACGAACAATAACGCGTATTATTCAAGCCAGCTTTACCTAAAAGCCAGATTTGTACCATTTCTAGTACTTCAAACTATTACCGCTGTGTGGTAATAGAGTTTTCCAGTTAATAGCAGAACTTAGTACCATTACAACAAGACGAGATATTTTTATGAGTATTTTCTGGAAGAAAGTGAAAATAATTATCACACTCACAGGTTGATACTGAATCAATTTTTAGACAATTGCTTTTATCTGGCCGAAATTAAAAAAAGAGAAAAACGTGAACCAAAAACTCGTTTAAATATAATATACCTACTGATAAAACGTTGACACTACACTTCTTTTTTTTGCCTAGCAGAGACCAGTTTCGGATAAAAGAATATGCAGGAATACCTCAAACTCGCAAAAGGAACTCTTAATGTTTTATAATGTAATACCTCATACGTTAAAGGTGTTTGAGAATAAGGTGCTTAGGAAAATATTTGCGACTAAGAGGAATGAAGTTACAGGAGAATAGAGAAAGTTACACAACGCAGAACTGCACGCATTGTATTCTTCACCTGACATAATTAGGAACATTAAATTCAGACGTTTGAGATGGGCAGGGCATGTAGCACGTATGGGCGAATCCAGAAATGCATATAGAGTGTTAGTTGGGAGGCCGGAGGGAAAAAGACCTTTAGGGAGGCCGAGACGTAGATTTTTTTAATTGGATTATTTTACGACGTTATATCAACATCTAGGTTATTTAGCGTCTGAATGATATGAAGGTGATAATGCCGGTGAAATGAGTCCGGGGTCCAGCACCGAAAGCTACCCAGCATTTGCTCGTATTGGGTTGAGGGAAAACCCCGGAAAAAAACCTCAACCAGGTAACTTGCCCCGACTGGAATTCGAACCCGGGCCACCTGGTTTCGCAGCCAGACGCGCTGACCGTTACTCCACAGGTGTGGACCCGAGACGTAGATGGGAAGATAATATTAAAATGGATGTGATGGAGGTGGGATATGATGATAGAGACAGGATTTATCTTGCTCAGGATAGAGACCAATGGCGGACTTATGTGAGGGCGGCAATGAACCTCCGGGCTCCTTACAAGCCAGTTAGTAAGTAAGTAATAGAACCTCATATTTATACAAAATAAGTTTCTCGACTCTGGTTGCCATAGAAAAAAAGTGACATATCTCCTTAAACTTCAGAATATTGAATGTTCTTTTCAACAGAATCACATTACGCATCTCCTATGACGTTGACGAACAAGCACTCATGTCGAGGAAGATATTAATTTTAGAATGTATGTTCATTACATTTTTTCTTGTCTTGATGAATAGTACCTCTCTCAAAATACTTAATACTTTTTCTTTAACATTCTGTATATGAATTACAGCTCTGTAAGATTACGAAATGAACGATGTTTAATGTAACCAAATAAAACAATTACTTACTTACTTCCTTACTTACTTACTTACTTACTTACTGGCTTTTAAGGAACCCGGAGGTTCATTGCCGCCCTCACATAAGCCCGCCATCGGTCCCTATCCTGAGCAAGATTAATCCAGTCCCTATCATCATATCCCACCTCCCTCAAATCCATTTTAATATTATCCTCCCGTCTACGTCTCGGCCTCCCCAAAGGTCTTTTTCCCGCCGGCCTCTCAACTAACACTCTATATGCATTTCTGGATTTGCCCATACGTGCTACATGCCCTGCCCATCTCAAACGTCTGGATTTAATGTTCCTAATTATGTCAGGTGAAGAATACAATGCGTGCAGTTCTGTGTTGTGTAACTTTCTCCATTCTCCTGTAACCTCATCCCTCTTAGCCCCAAATATTTTCCTAAGAACCTTATTCTCAAACACCCTTAATCTCTGTTCCTCTCTCAAAGTCAGAGTCAAGTTTCACAACCATACAGAACAACCGGTAATATAACCGTTTTATAAATTCTAACTTTCAGATTTTTTGACAACAGACCGGATGACAAAAGCTTCTCAACCGAATAATAACAGGCATTTCCCATATTTATTCTATGTTTAATTTCCTCCCGAGTATCATTTATATTTGTTACTATTGCTGCAAGATATTTGAATTTTTGCACCTCTTAGAAGGAGAAATCTCCAATTTTTGTAGTTCCATTTCGTACAATATTCTGGTCACGAGACATAATCCTATACTTAGTCTTTTCGGGATTTACTTCCAACCCTATCGCTTTACTTGCTTCAAGTAGAAACAATTGCCTGACGATATCCCCTAAATCGAAAGCTGAAATATGCTGGGACGGGCCTAATCGAAGCGTGAAGGCAGGACCAGTACAGGGCATGTTACACGCCCCCACTAGCGCACCACGTCAGCAACAAACAGTACATCAATTCCATTACGGTAATGTGGCAACGTCGCTATCAGCATTATTAACATAATAATAAAATAAAATTAAATTAAATTGCGATAATGCGCACGCATGCAGCGGTGCTCTTCATAATCCGGCGCGCAGCGGCCCGGCTTTCAGCGGCGTAATAACACAATTTCATTAAAAGGTTAAAAAGAAGCGCGAGCGGCGGCCGGCACGCCCCCCGCGATAAACACAGTAACTAGCGGCAACCAGTCATCAGCTGAGCGCGGAAAAAATGACGAGCGGGAAGAAGAACGAGCTGAAACGAGAGAATGAATGGGAGAAGGGTGGAGGAAGAGTGATTAAAAATACAGCTGAACTCGGTTATAAATGTCGCGAATTCTAAATGAGGCAGTAGAGCAAGTGGACAGCTTCAAATATTTGGGATGTACAGGGACATCATTTTATTTTTACTAACATTTCTAATATTAACCTTGCTTACAGATTAGAACATATTAAGATACTGGAAAAGATTCAAAAACGGGCTCTCAAGAGTTGGCGGAAAAATTCACCATTAAAATGGGACACACTCACGGACAGGAGAACGCGAATTCGATTATGCGCACTGTTCAACACATACAGAGGTGAGCCTGCCTGGAGAGAAATAAAAAATAGGTTGCAGCCGCCAAATTACTCTTCAAGGAACGACCACTCATATAAATTGAGGGAAAGAAGGCAGAGGACGGACACTGGAAAGTTTTCTTTTCTCAATCGTACTATCAGGGACTGGAATGCTTTAACTGCGGACTTACTAAAGGCTTTACCAACAACCAAAAATGTATTTAAAAATAGGCTTAAGGACTTTACTAATAGACGGTAATTATACACAATATGTAAAGGATGTAAATGATATTTTGTTATTGAAGTGTTGTATCAGTGAAGAATTATGTTGTGTCAGTGAAGTGTGTTGTGTTAGTGAAGTGTATTGTGTAAGTGAAGCTTTATAGTTTATAGTGGCAATGCAAAGTATTTGAACAGTGAAATGTTTCTGAAGTGTTAGTGAAATCAGGATAGAATCAGTGAAATGTGTCGTAGTTCCAGTGCAGTGAGTGAGTTGACAGCGAAATGAGTGTAATGTGGAAAGGTACTTGTACAGATATGAACATATCATACTCGTGGGTTTTAGTTCGAACTTAGATTTAAGATACAAATTAGATTTATTTCAAATGTTATTTTAAGTGATCGTTTCATTTAATTTAGGATATTCCCTGTTGTTGTTATTACTATTATTATTATTATTATTATTATTATTGTTATTATTATAAATTATTGTTAGTATTAATTATTAGTATTATTATTAATTGTACTTTTAATTTTAAGTTTATTATTGTCTTTATTGAGTGTAATTAGTTACCACTGCCACCGGGTATATACCCATTGCAGTGTGAATAAATACATACATACATACCTTTGGATCAACGATTAAGAACCGGAAACACCGTTTGCTGCCCCCTTCCACGACTGAAGTTCGATGATACTGGCGTAATATACAAACAAATCACTTTACTAGATATTGGAGGGAAGAAAAGTAGTTCATCCATTTACGTAAACTAGGAAATATCGCGATTTTGAGTTTGATAATTTTCATTAGGTTTTTGTTTAATCAAAATACAGTATTGTATTAACAATGAGTGTTTTTACTCACGAACTGAGCTTTCCATGCGGACGTATTCATTATGCAGTGTATATTATACTGTCTACAGCACATTAGCGTACAATATAGAGAATGAAGTTAATTTGAAAAAAAAAAAAAAATAATAATAATAATAATAATAATAATAATAATAATAATAATAATATGGATAATTGAACACATTTCTGAAAATGGTGGCCGTTCATTTCGATACAGGCTTCAGTTCTAATGTGCATATTATCGCACTATAGACTATTGTACGTAATCCCAATTACCAGTTTCGTCCTTCGTACTAGTAACTCATGTTGAAATAATTCTGTACTTACTCTATAAAAGAGACCTTAGATACTGTAAATTCAATCTTCACTTCTGCCCGATCCGAAAACATAAAATTACTCAAACATGCTACCTACTGTCCGTCCAAGTGGTTATGTCGCAGCGTCGTAGAAAGGGAGGAAATCACGTGACAGTTAATTACTTAACGAGGCCCTTTTATTTAAGTTAT